>NW_004955526.1:2323942-2339782 GCF_000276665.1 Chinchilla lanigera | reverse complement strand
CCTGCATCTCTCCTCTTATCTGGACCTCTGCAAACATTTTTTCTGCATGTGCTGATTTCACCCTTGTCCTCGTAAAGCTCATCTATTGAAAGGCCAGAGTGATCTTGGTCAGTCACACAGCTGATAATCATAGTTATCTACTGGAAACTTTCCGGTAGCTTCTTAGAATCAAATCCAAATTCCGGCCTCTCCCAAACAATGTTTTATGCACTGACCTCTTGATCTCTTCATTTTGTGTCCTGCTTTCTTCTGTCGCCCAGTGTTCTTCATCCTCATTGCCACGCTTATTGTTTTATGACTTTTGTCCTAGCTGTGCCCTCTGAGCAGAGTGCTCTCATCCCCAGTATTCTCATGGCTGGCTTCTTCTTGGCATTTGGATTTCAACCTGAGTGCCTCTTCCAGGGGTATGCTCTGCTCCTCTCTCTGTCTGAGAGATCTGCCCAGTTACTCTCTATCATATTGTATTTTTGAAAACATTTGCATGTCTTCATCAAATCTAATATTTTCTTGATCATTTACCTACATTTTGTTTGTGCATTTGTATGTGATCGGCTTTGGTCCTGCTAGAATATAAATTCCAGCACAGTGAGGACAGCATTTCTCTTGCATCCTGTGTGGTATCTTTTGTGTTAGAATACTCTGGCTGACTGTAGGCCTCAGTAAGCATACATTAAATGAATGGAAGGATTCTTGTGTTGCTCAGGGGAAGAAGTGTCCAGTGTTCTGACAGCGACTTCCTCTAGATTTTTTCAATTCTTAGTTACTGCCCAGAATAATTTCAGGCCAAAGCCCAGAAAAGTTCAAGAAAGTTGACTGTTTCAGGACTGCATTGCATAACCATTGTTTCTGCACTGTTACTCGTTTTACTCTCAGTCTCCTAGTTTGCCCTGTCTTACCTCATGCCAACATCCTTGACAACATTATCTCTGTTCATATCACAAGCCAGAGAAATGTAATTACATTCTTATTTTTTTTAAGGGAGAAAATAGAAGCTCAGAGAGGACATACAAGTGGTGATAAAAATTTGAAACCAGATCTGTCTAACATGAATAACCACAGATTTTTCTTTCCTTGAAGATAGCATTTGATTATGTATCATGGTCTCAGATTTCTCACAATTGTCATTAATAAACTGACCAAACATTTCATAAACCTAGCTGCCCTATGCAAGCATTGGGAATTCCTGAGTCTCTGTACACTATGGGTTTAAGTTCTAGAGGAGGGCTCAAAAATCAGTATTTTTAATATTTCCAAATTATTCTAAAGGCATCATCTTTAGAATCACTGAGTTATGGTCAAACAAATATATAAGCAAACATAAAACAGAGGAGTATTAAATAAATACATACGACTTCCAGGAAAGCTTTCAAAATAATAGCACAGATTGTTTTATCTGATTAATGATCTAATATGCATCCAGGGCAGAAAGATAGAGACTGAAGACCCTCATATTCTTGGTCCAGGGGAAAGGATAATGTGTTATCTACTAGAATAACCACAAAGCATGAGATAATCTCTGAAGCTGGGTATTAAAGGCATAAGGGATGCACTAGAAAAAAAGACCCCTCTTTCAATTTTTTGAGATTTCCCCATGTTTTTGATTCCAGCAGGTTTTTGAATTGTTAAACCATTCAAAATAAAATGAGTGGGAAAGGTAGTTCATAAAAGTATAAGTTAGTGTTATGACATATCTAATTGTTCCCTCAAAGCCTCATGTGCTCATAGCTGGGGCTTCTGGAGTGGCTGGATTACAGGTGTGCTACTGGATCAATCTACTGATGGGTTTAGCATAGCTCTCTGTCCGGGTGATGGATTTAGTGAAGATGGAAGACCCATGCTGGGTGTGGTTGGCACCAACCAATAGGCTTGTAGCCTGGCCTGAATAAAAAGGGAAAGAAAAAGAAATTTCCTACCTGCCAGACCATGGACTGTTTCTTCTCTGAGATGCCCTTCTACTGCCCTGCCTTGGAGCCAGCTGACTATGGAGAGAATACTTTACAAACTGTGAGCCAAAATAAGCCTTTTCTCCTTTAAGAAGAGAATAACACAGTTTTTGTCATAATGTCTCATAAACATGATTGTGTCAAACCCACATTTGTTCTTTAGAATATTTTATTGATGAATAATTAATTTTAATTTTATGAATTTTATTATATTAAACATCAGGTGCTTAACAGGAAGAATATCACAAAAATAAAGTATTGCATTTTTAGTATTTTTTGAGTATTTATAGAAAGGCATCATAATTTTCAACCTTGACTAGTTTATGTTGGTCTAAAAGAACAACATAAATAACTATGTGAACTACAATGAAAATACCAATAGCACTCCACAAAAAAATCTTCACTTCAATTACACACCTAAGGCAGTCTTTCCAGATGACAACAGCACATCCCATGCACACTTTCCACTTACACTGACAGCACATGTCTTTTGCTTTCCTGGCCTTTATGTAGGACATACTTCATGTCTCACTGGTCTTGCTGTTTTGTCAGAAGGTTCTTATTATATTATGTAATGTGTAGTTAAACAGAATATAAAATATCTGTGAAATAAAGTGTTAAATTCTTAATATATATTGCATGTTTAAAATAAACATCAACATTTTCACATCAGCTCTGTACTTGCTTACAAAACCTAAGTGATAACATCAGAAATAAAAACTTAAGTGAACTACATTGAAAATATCAATAGAACTATATAACAAAAATAATCTTTGCTTCAATTGTCACACACACAGTAGTCTTCACACATGAAAATTGCATGTGCCATACACAAGTATCACTTACACTGGTAATACATATGTTTTGTTTTCCTGCGTTTGCTTGTTTGGCATAGTTGACATCTTTTTGGTTTTCCTGTTGTAGTAGGTCTTTGGGATGTTGCAGCTGCCTGTTCACCTGTCTGCTCACCAGTGTGGTCCACAATTTGTTTTGCATGGTTACCTGGACAGAAACATTTTGTTTTCCCTCTGCTTTAAATGATCTTTTATGAATCCCAGTCCCAATCATCTCCATGATATTTTGAACTTGTTATTTTCTTTGTAACCTATCAAACTATTTATGTCACACATGTGTAGGGTTGAGTAAAACACAACCATTCGCCAATACTTTGTGTTTGGAGTGACATCATAGGGGCTGCATAGCTCATCAACAATATCTACTCTTTGTTTTTTCTTACTGTAGAAAGTTTCCATCTCAGGCTTCCATTTTGTCAGGGTTTCCCTGTCAATATTTCCATTATGGTCTAATGTTGACATCAGCCATACCAGCTTTTTTGCCACATATAAGGCCAATATACATTTCTCTGCAACCCAAAAATTGTACTATACAATTCTCTGTTTTGAAATTGCAACATTTCATTTGGAATTTCTTTGTTCCTGTATACAGTTTCTGCACTGGTAAACTTGTGCTATGTTAGCAAGTATAACATCGGTGGAAACTAGTAAACCCATTGCTGAATGTCACATTCCAATTAGTTTGGGAGATTGGAGCAACAAGTCTGTTTACAGCATCACTCAGTTTATTGCTATAGGAATAAGGACCTAATGGCTGAGTTCCAGGGTAAATGTCTAACTTGAGAGCATAATAAGTCCTCACATCTACAAAGGCATAAATTTTTATGCCATATTTTGACCCATCACTTTTCCATAAGTCTTTTTCTTTCCTGCTATTACCATAAGAAATTCCTGCCAAGTATAGTAGGCCTATGAATGCTTTCAGTTCAGCTAAAGAGGTATCATAATAAATACATTTTTTATTATGGCCACTGGTGTATACAGAATGTTTTACTTGTATTTTATCCTTTGTATATTTCATAGCATTTCATCTGTTACAGTTTCCAATATTGAATGGCAGTACTGGCATTCAGTCCAATATGTTTCATCTCTGCCAAGACCTTTACTATATTTTTGGACCCACTGTTAATGTTGGATCATTCCATTTATTGTGTGAACATTTTACAGCATTTTAACGAGTCAAATATGTACTCACATTGCTGTTTTCTTTGTCATCTGAATCAAGGAGTCTGTATTCCATGTGTCTGTATCAGTCAATTCTTGCTCCATTTCACTGTCACAGGAACTTTGGCTCACATCACCAAAATCAAAGTTGTCATCATCATTGTCATCATCATCATACACCCATACCATTCTTCTATTATGAGATGTATTTTCCCATAATGAATCATCTTCATCATCCATGCATGAGTAATATGATGATTCACTTTTGACCGCTTCCAAAACTTGCAAATATTGTTTTCTACATGCCATTGTACTGAATTGGGCTATTTCTACAAGAAGAATAAAAAAAAAACTTTAAAAAAATTGCTAGAGTGGTGTGTGTGTATTACATTCTTTGTGATGCTCAGGTAAATATATGCCAAACCTGTTAGATGGAGTAAACTTTTGGAAAATTCTGGTTTGCCACTTTTGCACATGTGCACACACTCCTTGCCTGTCATTGTACCAAGTGAGTCAGCACGATTGCTTCTTGTATCCCACCAGCCACTATTATGCTAAACTAAAAATTTACAGTAGAAAAGTAAGGGATGTGTTTGTGGAATCCAATGTTGTGTGCTGCTGGTTAACTAGTGGGTATTGTGTATTTTGTCCCAGAAATGAGAAAGTAACTAAGACAGGTTACTAGAAATGGTTTTGTAAGCATCTCTCTACTAGTACTCAAACACTGAGAAATTGTTTCATGTATAATGATAATGTAATGAAAATAAATAATATATTGAAGGTGATTTTCTTATTGGAGAACACAAAATTTCATCAAATCCACATACCGTAGTAATAATAAAATGCTGCCTCTGCCACAGTCCTTTTCAGAATTAAATCCTATCTCATAGAAGATATAAATGGCCTCCTGAGGCTCAGAAATTGAGGAAAGTCTTGTCTGGTAGCTTGTACCTGGCTGACCTATTCCAGGTGTCTCGCTTACTTTTCTCTTGTTGCTGAGACAAAATACCTGACACCTGAAATTAAGGAAGGAAAGGTTTATTTAGCTCGCAGCCTGTGGCGGCTTCAGTCCATACTCAGCTGGCTCCAAGGCAGACTGGCACATGGCAGGGGCAACAATTCATGGCAGTGGAAGATAGCAAAAGCAACAAGAGTGAAAGGGAGCAGCAGCAGGGGGGAAGCAGCCTCTTTCTCTCCCTTACATTATATGCAAACTACCCACCCCAGGGTAGGTGCCTCACTCACACCCATAATCCCAGCAATGGACTATGGATCAATCAGAAATCTAGAAGACCACACCATGACTGCATGAGGCTTTGGGGGGACATCTAGACACAAACCATAACACAAGGAACATGGTCCACATAGTGCAAAAGATTTTAATTTTTTTTTTTGCTACTTTGTTGCTGTCATTTTGTTGTTAATCATCTTTGCTGGAGGGAATAGAGTAGCTGTGAAGGGAGGTTTTCATCTTCTCAAACCATTCCACTTCTTGAGCCAGTTCCTTTAACCATGCCTGGGAAAGCCATGCCCACAGTTGACAGCATCCTTCAGGATACCCCTATTTCCTTTTGTCAGTACTGGAAACTTAGAAATTCAGTTCTCAATTATGCTTGCTTTTTTTTAAAGAAAGACTCAGTCTGTTTTATTTTATCACAACATAAAGTACCATTGTAGGACTAGGTCCCACGGTCCTTATAAATATACTACTATTACCTTCTATATTTCCCATTATTTCTATTTTATAAGTTGAGGTCTCTACAACAGTTGGTCATCACATTTTTTGTTTGAAAAAAATTTCAGTAGAAAATTTTGAGAAACCAATTTGGAGGGGAGGCAAGTCAGGGTCAGGGTATAGTTTTGATCTCAATACTACTACCCACAGCATGCTTTCCTAGCATGCAAGAAAAAGGGCACAGTCTTTCATAAAATCTGGAGGTTTCAAAATGCCTGTAGTTTTGGTGAAGCACTTGCTGACTGGATTAGAAGACAGTCCCTCATCCAGCCCAGGATGTCTGGAGGGCTCTATCCCATTGTTGGTTTCTACTCCCACCTGTCATGAATGGTTCTGTGTTCTGAGTGAGGGTTTAGCCTCACAACTCTGCAGGGATTATCAATTTAAAATGTTAATGATATCTGGAAAAACATGTTTTATTATTTTTAAATAAAATCTTACTACTCCTTTTTTAAACCTATTTCTTTTATTTACTTATTTACTTATTTCTTTGCTCAATTTCAAAATGTCCGTAGAGAAAGGCAAGATCTAAGCAGAGAATGCAGAGATTTGCTCTCTGGTGTTTATGGCTCCTAAATCCTGTCACTGATGACCCAGATTTTTAGCTTATCTCTTAAATGCTGAGCTTTCCTAGCACTTCATCCAGAGGAGACAAGTTCACACTGACAGAATTTCCCTTGCACTGAATGCAGAATACCAATATACCTCAAATAGTCTATCCTTTTGAAAGAGAAAAGTCAAAAATCTTTGACAGTATTATGTACAATTATTTCATATTTAGCTAAGGAACTTTTTAAAAGGGCTTCAAATACATACTTTGGATTAAAAAAAGGTTTTACATAGGGTTGAATTTTAACATGTTTTAGTTTCAATGATTCATGTCAAAACAAAATTACACATTAGCAAATGCCAAACAAGGTGGACATGGAGATGACTCAGATCTGTGCTGTGCTGGCTCCAGACTGCAAAGTGTGGTAAAGACATCCAGAATTATGCATGCAGTTTCCCCACCAAGCAACCCCTCTTAGCATTCTCACTGTGAGGCTTAGGGGGAGTTGTGGTAGATATATGGAGAAGGCTTCATTTCTGTTAATTTATCATGGCTGAATTGGCGTAATGAATGGTGACAAATAGGCTTCTTTCATCCACACAACAGTTACCATTACATTTTCAATGGTTTCTGCCGGAGTGTCAAGAATAGCAAGCTTAATTACACATGAGCTGGTGGAGACATGCGGTGTGAATTTGACTCAATAACAGGAAAGAGGCTGCTGGAGATCAAATTTGATCATGTTGGGGGAAATGGGACCCAGAAAAATATGTACGTGGCACAAAATATGAGAAATTACAGAAAACATATGGAAATTTATTTCTTCAGAGTAGTTTTATTTATCATAGAAAATTTGACGAATTAAAAGCAAAAACAACTACTAAATATGATTTCTGCACTTTCCTGTTTCAAGCATTAACTAAACCTCTAGCATTTTAACTATCTATGAAGTTGTAATTTTGTAAGATGTCTTTAACCTAATTTCAAAAAGTGCTGAAGTTTTGATCATGACATTTAATAGAGTATCAGTAGTTAAGAGAGAAGAGCCCATTATACCATTATCAGTTGAGTAGTAAAATCCTTATATATAGAATCAACTTGATAAAGTGTGGCCCCTAAATGTAATTACTATCACTAGACAACCATTTAGAATTACTTGATATCTATTACATATCAATAAATTAAATGGAGGTGGATCACAAGCACATAAAAAATTTTCCTTCACAGCCTACACTTAATATATTTTTCTTATCCTACTTGATTGATTATGACATAATTCTCTGTATAGTTTCACCTCTAGGAAAATAAAAAATTCATACTGATAGTACAAAATGAGCCATTTTGCCAAGCATCTTGCCATTGAGAAAACCAATTTGTTATTTCTAAACATTAATAGCAGCCTTATTTCAGCTATATATTGATTTTTCTTACATACCTGTGAAATGAATTTTTCTTATCAGATTAACTGGAATAATATTTGGAAGCACAGTTATCTCAATTTTATTTTAAGGATCCAATAATTTGAAGGCCAGCACAATTATTACTCAGATGCAAATAATGATAAGACAATTAGTTATCATAAAACATTGCCTCACTAATTCACTAGAAGAACATACAAAACTGACCAGCTATTCCCCTTCTAGATATCTTCCAAAAGAATTAAAGATATTGTATCATAGTGACAGATACACACCAATGTTTATAGCAGCAAAACTCATAGTAACTAAATCTTGGAAGTAGTATATATGTCCATCAGCAGATGAATGGATAAAAAAATGTGGTATTTATACACAATGGAATACTACTCTGCATAGAGATAAACTTGAGTGATTTATATGAAAATGGATGAACCTTGAGACCATAATGTTAAGTGAAATAAACCAGGCTTAAATACCACATGGTTTCTCTTATATGGGAAGCCCCAAATATAAAGAGTAAGATAAAAGACAGATAATAGGAAGCAGGGAGAGAGATCTTTTGCAAAAAGGAGGGAGACCAGGAGATGGAGGGAGAGGTTGGGAGAGGAGGGGAAGGGATGAAGATAAAAGAATCAAGCTGTGTTGTTTATGTGCTGTCTCCCACAGTGACTGTAATCATCATGTGCTGACAACATGCAATAATAAATATTAAAATTAATGTTAAAAATCACAAATCCTAGTATGCTAATGTTCATTTTTATCTATGGCAGCTAAGTGGTATTTTTTAATTGGGAACAAGAATGAAGCCCCATAAACTCACATTTGTCCTAGACGTTTAGATGATGTTTTTAGGGAAAAGTGGTATAAAATCGATCATTTTTCCTTTTATGGTTCTATTATGATTATGTATAAGAATATTAAGATCAAAATTTTATTCTTAATATTTGTTTATTGAAATGCAAATACCATCTTTAGGTCCCAGGAAAATAATATTAATCATTCTTCAGGTATTGGAACTACTTTTTAAACAACTATTATTCAACATTTGCCATGCCCTAGACATTGTGTAGAAGCTAGAAATATAGTGGGTTATATACAGAGCTAGATTTTTTTTTAGTCTCACAGACACACAGACACAGACACACACACACACACACACACACACACACACGTCTTCATGGAGTTCACAGTACTGTTGGGGAGACAGGAAAACAATTGGGAGAATATCATCGATGGGAAAATTTTTATCCTGGTAAAGTTTGGAAGATGGACTATAAATACAGGTGAAGGTGGAAAGCAGAAGTCAGTGTGTCTGGGAACAGTCAGAGAAGCAGTGCTGAGAGTAATGATAATTATGGTCCTAAAGGGAAGAGACTTCACCACCCTGAAGTTAACATCTGACAGAATGCTCCTGCTTTGAATATGTTTTGGCTTTTGTCATCAAAGGGAAAAACTTTGGACTCCACTGCAAATCAGTCCTGAGCTCTTTAATGTTTACTTTCATGGAGACCATTGGAGATGTAACCCTCCCTCTACTCTGTCTTTCCTTCCCTTTTCCCCAATGGCACAGCACATCCATACTTCCGCTCACATCTAGTTTAAATACTTTAGGGAGGATCAGTTTCACCAAATTTAGAAAACTATTGATTTTGGAAGGAAAGAGTAGAAATATCATGTACATGTAAAGAGTCCTAAAGGGTAATTTTATGATGAGTTAGGAAAAAGTTGGCTTTAGGAAATTTTGATTATATCATGGATATGTTATTGTGTGTGTGTACAAGAAGAACCATTCTCAGGCCATGAGCTCACACACCTCAGCAGAGTGGCTGGAGAAACAGAAAATGAGTATTGTGGGAAGGTAAAAATGATTAGCAACTCACTTCTTTGGGAAAATAAGAGTTCATTTAGGTAGAATGGAGTGATCCAATTCTAAATATACTTTCTCTTGTGGGGTTACATTTATGTTTAATATATCAATCTAAATACATGCAACATTTAAGTCTTCCTATATTAGTCTCTTCTCTTCCTCCAGAAACTTTTTTCAACTCTTACATCTCCAAAGACCATTATTATTGTTTTATTTATATTAAACAACTTTGTTTTTTCTTAAGGAAGTATACAGTCCTGGCCCCAAGATGGAAAGTTATGTGCTATAATATTCATGATTCAGCAGGGTATTTTATGACTAGCAAGAGTTACAGCTTAAGTGCACATTTTCTGTACATATGGAGGCCAGAAATAATTTGCCTCATGATATAGGAATTAAAATCAATACTCTTACTTCCTTAAGAAAACAAACATAACATAATGTAAATGAGAAATGAATAAATTATTAATAGATGGGCTTATCTGAAATATAATGCAAACTAAGCAAGGTCAGCCAGAGAACTGAGTTTAGGAAGCAGAGTGAGTGACAGGAAGCAAGAGGAAGTTAAATATATCGCCACAGCCTTGTCTTCAGAATGACACTTTCATCTTGGAGCCACATTACAAGTGGCTGTTAACTGCCCTGAGAATAAATGCTTGATAGTAGACTGCTATCCTACTTGAAGATGAAATAATGGAGAAGAGCCTTGCTTGGTTTGAACGTCCTGTCTCTGGTGTGTAGGGGTGATTCCTAGATTTCTTACTAACACTTAACCAGCACCAGGCTGCAGGGAGTCCCACTGTATGCTTTTGTCAGGGTTGCTTAAACTTCTTAATTTTTACTTCCTTTGTCTTTGCTTTTCCTTGGAATTTAGACAAACCTGTTCTCTAAAACAATCCCTTTTCATTCTATGTGTGGTATGTTTCCACCTATTGAAAATGTGGTAAGACCAAGCTGGCTGGAGTCTGCATTTTCTCCTTTTTTTCTGAAGAGCAGAGAAGACTTTATCCAGCTGCCATCTTTCTGCTCTTGCTCTGATTTCTGATTTCTCCAGTCTTTTTTTAAGTTTTATTCCCTAAGCTAAGAAGGTGTAGTTCCATGCACCTGGAAAGTGTTCCTCTTGGAAAGAGGAGGGCTGCTTGAGCACCTATGCCCCTGAGAGATGAATGGATAAAAAGCCTGTGATGGGCAAGTCAAAACTGGTTTTGACTCTAGTTTTCTTAGCTTCTGCATAAGCAGTGTATTTCCATTGGTAGGGTCCTTTTCTCTATGGTCATCACTTCTGTAGAAATTCATGCATTCACTTCTTGAGACAAACCAGATTTGAACCTGGATTTTAGCATCAGTCCTGGGGCTATAGACTTACAAGTGTCTTGTCTAGAAAGTACTTATAGTTTAATAGGAGGGACTTACACAAATGGATCATACTAAACCAAAATGAAATAATGCATAATGAACCTGTTCAAAGTCCTATAGAGGCACTACAGAGGCTCAACTTACTGCTGACTTGGTAAGAGGCAATGTTAGTGTATTATCTGGCAGTATTGTTCCTTTTTTACTTTAAAGCTCCTTGTGTTGCTTTAATAGTTCTTAAAATGGAAATAAATAGGTATTCTCTCAGTAACTATGTAGTACTTGAGATCTCGATTTGCTTCCAGCTGGGAACAACACTTTCAGGGGGTGGGGCAGACTGGGTGTTGAACCAGTCTTTTAATTTTTAACTTTTAATTTTTAACTTTGTGATACTTTTTATAAAGGCTGTACTGGTGGGCCAGTGAAGGTAAGCTTGAAGGTACTGTACAGAGAGAGGGTTTGAGCTCTGTGATTGATTCACTAAAGATGGAATCATAGAGTTTGAAGTTTTTATGCTCAACTTCTATAATGTAAGGTGGTTACTGAACTTATGTGTATGATATATACACTAACATGCTCACTTTTCTCATGAAGAATGTTTCACGTGCATGAGGGCACTTGCAATATTAATGTTCAAACAAACTTCAGAAAGAATTACATTGTACTTTAATCATTTAAATCAAATGGCTTTTTGGCAGAAAAGAGCCTCACTTATGGACTGGATTCTAAGTTTAGAACAGAGGGTCATTTGAACCTCAGGCATTAGCCTCTCACCATAAAGGAGATTAAAGCACCACAGAAAGGGGAATCTGGTTCAAATATTACAGTGACACAAAAAGTAGATTATGTATCCTGATGGCTTACTCAACCTCACGGGAGAACAGGAGTTAGAATGACATTGTTTTCATCACACCTTTTCCCTGAGGAAGTCCAGACACTGCCTCAGCCTTATGTAACACACAGCAATTCTCTTCACATCAGACAATGATGATGATGATGAATCTTTAATGACCATCAACTTGATTTCTTCTCAAAAATTACCCTTCCATAGACCATATGAACTCATGGATACTGGGCTAGCTTGCTTAATTGATCATAATATTGCTTTTTCTATTCATTTCTAGTCAGGGTGATCCCTTTCTTACATCCCTAATCCTCCATCTTTCCTTTTCAGTGTCTTATCATTTTGTTGAAGAAGTGTTATTCTTTCTCCCTAAAAATTTAGCTACATCACTTTAACTTCTGGTTACTTCCTCTACTTGAAAGGCAGGGTGAAAACTAAACAAAATGCAAATCTGAGGGGATAGGAAGGGGCATATGGTGGATTAACTAATGGTCACCTTGTAACACCCAGCTGAACTCTGTCAGCATGGTTCACCTGAGGATTGTTGCCAATAGCATAAAAGGAGGACTGGTAGGGAAGATGGGG
Organism: Chinchilla lanigera; assembly: GCF_000276665.1. Classification (NCBI taxonomy): domain Eukaryota; kingdom Metazoa; phylum Chordata; class Mammalia; order Rodentia; family Chinchillidae; genus Chinchilla; species Chinchilla lanigera. Next base: position 2,327,469 of record NW_004955526.1, on the reverse strand, counting down.
TGCTGCTGATTATCCTGGAGAAGCTTGTCGAGCTGCTTATCCTGATATGAACTCAGCTGTTCTCATCATTAGAGGAGCTCAGGTCTTTCCTGCTGCTGAGGATGGCTGTGGTTCTCTTTCAGGAGCTCTGATCTTTACTTTGAGTGTCATTTTCTGGCTCCAGTGCAGATCCCTCAGTCTGATGGCACAGATCTTTCATCATGTTAGTGCAGACTTTCTAGCTTCCATTGCTGACCTTTGGGCCTTCTCAGTGCAGATCCTTGAAAGAGGCCTGCATGAGACATTGTCATAGGCTCTAGGCTTCCACATGCAAGACACTGCCATGTGCTCTTGGTCTTCAGCTGGACTCGTGCAGGACATTGCTGTGGGATCCAGGTCCCAGCTGGATTCTTTGGGTCTCTAGTGTGTGAGCAGATCATTTGTGCTTTTCTTCATTTGACTCTTAGGTGAATATTATGAAATAATCCTATAAATTATGTGTTGTGTATTAAATCTACTCCTTTGCAAACCCTGACTACAACAGGACAGAATCCTGTTTTGCTTCTGTCACCAGCTGGTAGGATGAACTTTGAGTATTATTTTATTTCCTGTGCTTCCATTTCCTCATTTAACAATAACAAAAGAAAAACTAAATAAGATAATTTTTGATTAATATGATTCTTCAAATGTTTTCCCACATAATATATAAAAGACACTGGCTTTAGTGGATTGATAACTGGTGGTCAGCTTGTAACCCCCAGCTGAACTGAGTCAGTGGTGCTGGGTGTGGGAGGCCCACCTGGGGACTGTTGCCAGCAGCATAAGAGGTAGACCTGGAGAAGAAGAAGCAGGCTGTTGGGAGCTGAGAGAGACCGTGGGGAGCTGGCTTCCTGATGAACTTGGCTGTTTTCATCCTCCGAGGAGCTTGAGACCTTGCTGGCACTGAGAATGGCTTCAGTTCACTTTGGAGAGCTCTGGTCCTGACTTTGAGCATCACTTCCTGGTTCTGGAGGGGAAGATGGTGCACTACCGGCCTCCTGGAAAAGCTTGCTGCATTGGCTTCGCTGATTGGAACTCAGCCATCCTGATCACTGGAGGAGCTCGGGACCTCACAGTTGCCAGGATGGCCATGGTACCTTTTGGGGGAGCTCTGGTTCCTCTGAGAATCACTTCCTGGCCCCGGTGCAGATCCCTCAGCCTGCTAGCACAGGTCCTTCTTCCTGCTGGCACAGACTTTGTAGATTCCACCACTGACCTTTGGGCCTTTCCAGCAGATCCGTGAAACAGGTCTGCATGAGACGTTGTCATGGGTTCTGGGCCTCCAGTTGGATTCATGAGAGGCATTGTTATGAGCTCTGGGTATTCAGCTCAACTCATGTAGGACATTGTTGTGGGATCCAGGCCCTCAGCTGGATTCCTTGGTCTTAGTGTGTGGACAGATTCCCTGCACTCTTTTGTATACTGTTCTTTGGGTGACTATTATAAATAATCATATGAAGTATGTGTCCTGTATTATGTTGTTCCCCTTGCAAAATAAGCCCCAAACCAACACACTGGCAAAGTCATACTGAGTTAGCCTTCCAATACCTATGTTCATACTGATATGTCTGAATTTATACACATATTTATATAAAATGTTTATTTTATATGTATATAAATGTACATATTTTTCTAGAATATCAATTTATGTGTGCTATCAGTAGATCATTATTGTTTGAATATCTTAGATTGCAATTTTTGTTATAAAAGAAAGAAGAGTTGATTGGATGGCAGAGAATCTACATCCTAAGCTTCTTTGTACCACTCAGTAGTTTTGTGACATTAGATATGCCACACAGACTCTTTGGGCCTCAAGTTCAGCTACAAAAAGAAGAAATTGTGAAATATAATCCTTTTCAGTCTATAATTGTATGAGGCTTGTATTTATTATGTTAAGAAAGACTATGTTATTTGGTAACAAATTATATTTCAAATTTTGTCACTTAAAATAATAAAAGTTTATCACTGGTGAATAGCCTTATTGCAAGTTAGGAGAGGGTCAATGATAACTATTCTCCATGTGTTATCTCAGCTAGTCAGGCTGCCTGAATCTTGTGTTTCTGTTTTTAGGGAGCACCCTAACTTCACCCTGCCAGTAGATCTATCTCAAGCCATATCATCTCCGCTCATGTTTCACTGGCCAGAACTGTTAATGCAAGGTAGGTAGCTCTGTATGTAGGCATTATTACATCCTTAGAAGACAAATATAAAATGAAATATGGTGGGAATGTGGCACTGTCTCTTCCATAGTGCTAAATTAAAATAGGGCATGGTGTGTCTCCAGGAAGAGTTTCTCTGGTCTTACTTTTGACATCATGGTATGTAGGACACATTAGTTAGTCTATGCTTTTTGACAGAGCAGGATATTTGCATTCCTTACCGGATGACATTGAAGTTGCAGGATGATTCTGAGACTTCTTGAGAGCTTCTCATACAATAGAGTATTCCAATTTACAACTCCTGTCCTTCAAGACTGATGGTGAGACATTTGCCCTTCCTACAGCAGGTGGGAAGAAATGACCAGAATTTACATGGCACATGTGCCAAAACAAGGGTAGCTCCGGGATAGCTCTTGGAGTAATAAATATTTTTGGAAAAGGAGAGGAAGGACAGAAGATTGGCCTTTTCTAACAATAACTTTGTGTTTTATAAGGTTGTAGTATGCTGTGCCTTTTGGAGAAGAAAGAGTCTTGGAAGAAAGAAAGTGATTATGAAAGGTCAGAAATGAGAGTCTAATAGTTAAGACACAGCTTGGGGATGGCACTAAGGATGGTATCTCTGCTTTGTAGTTTGTTCTTTCTCTTTATCAAAGTCAAGGGAATTTACTGAAGTCTTGACCGAACGGCTTCCCTGGGGCCTGCATGGTTTATGCAGTAGGGCAAATGATGACAGATAGCACTCTTAGGTCAAAGCCTTTGGGATGGCCATGTTCACAGAGAGACTTTTCCAGGGAGATTTGCTTCTGCCCACTAATTGCGGCCATATATTTTATAGCTTTGGGAATACCATGGCCACTAGTATAAGTCCCAGTGATGCAAGAAGCAGTGTTTGTGTCTGATGCAGCTCAAGCTGTAGCTGCTGGACGTTCCAGTGTGCTTCTAAAACATCCTGGATAGAGTCATTCATGGATTGTTGATCTTTATACACAATTACATATTTTCCTACCCCATACAGCATAATTTGCTTACAGTTGCTGCCATTGATCACATCTACAAAACTCTCTCCTCTCACTTTTAGTCCCTACTTTGCATGCTTATCTTTTCTTCTGGCTGCTGTTTTTCCTCAACATCGTCAATAAACACCTGTTCTGCTAACTCTTTAAATATTAACATTGCCTGGAATTTTACCTTTGGTCTTCCTTGCTTCTCCTTCAATATGCTTTCCTCAGAGAATTTTACTCCTTCTAGTGACTTTCAGCCACTACCCCAAACCTCTAAAATGGCGAACTCTGTATCCATCCCACCACCCACTTTCTCTGTGCCCACACTGGGGTGATGTCCCTGTGGACA
>NW_004955526.1:2304836-2323693 GCF_000276665.1 Chinchilla lanigera | reverse complement strand
GGTCATGGGGGTGTGATACTCATCAGCAGATCAGTCCACTAGTGGGTTTATAGCTAAATGTGACATTGGGAGGTGAAGCCTGTTTGGAGGAGATGGGTCAGTCTGGGATGGCTTGGAAAAGTCTATCTCCTTCCCTCTTCCCTTTCTTTCTCTACCTGCTACCCTGACTGCCATGCCATGAGCAAATGTCCTCCACTTGGAGTCGTCTTGTTATGGACTGAAACCTCTACAAATGGTGAGCCCAAATAGACCCTTCCTCCTTAAAGTTGTGGGTATTGGGTATTGTGTCTCAGCAGTGAAAAAGTAACTAAGACAGTTGGGCACACTGAGAATTGACAAGTGGTTGACAAAGGCTTTTAAATGTTGCTCCTAATTCAAGGAACAAAAGATAGCAAGGTGAATTTTTAATTCAGACCAGCACTGACTACATTACTAACATTTTAACACTGAAATACATTAATACTAAACAACTGATGGAGATCTTGAAAGTGATCATGGTATTTTCCAAAGCTTTGTTTCTTTTTTAAAAAAGTGTTACTAGAAAACTTAGCAAAGCACATGTGCCTTGGCTACAGAGCTCTTCTGAGGAGGCATATAAAAGAATGTCATCTACATACTGTAAAATTATGACCTGGGAAACTCAAAGCATGCCAAGTCATGGGAAAGCACTTGCCCAAAAAGATGTGGACCATCCCTGAATGCTTGGGGAAGCACTGTGCACGTCAATTGAGAGGCCTGGTCATGAGGATTTTGAAAAAGCAAAGAGAAACTGGCAATCTGTATGTAAAGGAATATAAAAGAAGGCATCTTTTAAATCTAACACAGAAAACCAACTGGCATCTTCTAGAATTTGAGGAAGGAGTGTATATGGATTAAGTACCATTGGGTGAATTGGCACTACTGTCTCATTTATCAGTCTGAGGTTCTGTACTAATCTCTATTCCCCACGGAGTTTCTGAATTCCCAAGATTGGAGTATTGCATGGGCTGTTATAGGGCTTCAGTAAGCCTGTGCCCTTAGGTTGTCAATTATAGGTAATAATCCTTTTTTAACTTCCGGTTTTAAAGGATATTGTCTCTGGTTAGGAAAACTAGTAGAATCTCTGAGATGTATCTGTACTGGTGCAGCTCTTAATGCCCTACCAATTTTGCCTTTAGTTGCCCATACTTCAGGATTTATTTCTGTCTCCAGCAGGGGAAGACAGTATACCTGACCTGGGTGCGTACATATTACAGTATTTAAACAAGATAAAATATCTCTCCCCAAGAGAGGGACTGGACTTTCAGGCATTACCAAAGTTGCCTTAGAGCTATGGCAGCTATAGCTCTCTTAGTGCCAGAAGCATCCAAGCTAACTTTAAGTAAAGTTCTCACTGTATATATACCTCACCGTGTGCCAGGACTTCTTTCTTCCAAAGGGAGCCTCTGGTTATCAGACAACCGACTTCTTAAATACCAGGCTCTATATCTAGAAGGACCAGCCATTCAAATAAAGACATGCTCCTCCTTAAAATCTGCTACCTTTTTCCAGAAAAGTAGAAAATTGAGGCAGACAGACATGATTGCAAATAGATTTAAAGTTATACGACTACCCAAATGAAAATGCCTGGTGTCTGTCAAGGGCCTTTAGATAGAACCTCTGGAGAATATCTCTGACTGCCAATCAACAACTAGACCCCCTTCAGCCTGAAGAAGCTAGAGTGGTCATCGCCCGTTACTCCTTCATGTCAGTTTGAGTTACTTCCTCAGAGCAGGGACTGTCATAAGCAGCTGAGTTAAATAGAAATATTATAAGCAGTCAGATATGGCCAGGCCCTTGAAGGAGCCAATGTGGAAGACAAGATACCTTGCAAATGGAGATGTACTTGCTGTGGGCCAGACCTCAAGACAAAATACTAAACGGATGCACCCACATACCTCTCTAGGTATGGACTTCAGGGATTGGTATTCAAAATAGGTAACAATCACCTTGAAAAAGCCAGGAATAGTCACTAACCCAACCCCCTACAGAAAAATCCCCTGTCCTGTATTCATGCCGGCTTGCTACATGACTCACTTCCACATTTGATCCCAATTTAATCAATTATACCTAAACAATTATAATCTTATTGGCTGACCATAGTTTTGTCCCACCTCATGCCCACCTAGTGAGGTCCCATGTTTTCTATCTTGGACCTGACTCACCTTATGGTTTTGTTCTATAAAACCCCTAGAAAAAAAGGTTCCTGGGCAACCCACTCAGGCCCCACTTCTGTCCCTTTCTCGGACAGAGGATTTCTTTCCCTCAGTAAATGTATTCTGCTCTAAAAAAAATAAGTGCACGTGGGAGTAATGGATGGTATGAAAAGATCAGAGAGAGCCAGCATGCTCTAATCCTAATAGGAAATGGGACAGTAGAGTTTGAAGACAATTCCTTTGCTCTAGAAACCTCCTCCTGCCTACATTTACGTATTCTTACCTGTCACAAGGGTTAGAAGATGATTTCCACACTTTTGTTCTAAGTAGTTAAATAGTACTTTGCTGATTCATGGAAGTTACTATTTCTCAGTGTATTGAAGAGCCAGTTTTTAAAAACTTCTCTTTAGTTGCACACATTTGTAAAATGCCATAAAAATGAACAACTAGAAGCATATTTATACAGTTAGAAGTATGCAGCATTTTAAAATTGTGGTAAAGTTTTTAATGCTTACTTGTAGTTTCTCTACTTCATCAGGGGCCAGTTCATCAACCCAAGTTTTCAGGAGCCCAGACCTAGAGAACATAAAGAGATTAACAAGGTAGGATGAGAATAAAGACAGCTTTGGATATGGAGAACTTGAAGGCCATTTGTGATACCAGACAGAAATATTCAGTAGATAATTATGTGGAACACATTATAGGTGCTTTGGAAAAGTTAAAGAACTCATAAATAATGTGATATCACTTGGCCGTAGAACATATCACTAAGAGAGAACTAAGATCTAGCAAATTTGTATGATGTCAAACAATTTAATAGGGACGAATGAGATTAATATTATGTGTACCAATATAGAAAGAGCTCTAAGATACATTACTAAATCAAGAAAAAAGCCAGTGAAATGTGTAAGTGTATGAATATATAGGTATATGTATATCTATGATCTATCTACCTACACATCTATTAACTATAATTACCACTTTGGAGAGAAAGGTAGGATTAATGAGGAGTGCAACAATTTAGATCTATATCTCACTTTTGAAAGTTAGCTTCTATCTGTTAGTTTACAGATTTTTCTTTTTATAGGATTGATGTGTTATTTCAATAGTTAACAATCAGATTTATATAGTTTTCATATATAATGTAATGAATTGATTTAAAAATATATAGTTTTATAGCTTCTTATCATCATATAATCGAAGGTTTAAGACTAACTGTTGCTTATAAGCTATATGATCCAGGATCAATTTTAACTTCTCAGCCTCAGTTTCCTCATCATTAAAATGGAGATAATAATGATACCTCCTCTGAGTCATTAGTGTGAGGATTAAAGTAGACACATGATAGAGTGCAGACAATAAATATGCACAGCTCAGAGCTCTGCAGATGTGCAAACTTATAAATGTTATATTGCTCAAGCATTTTATTGCTAGATGCTTCAAATAGTTGGAATTAAGCAGTCATCTCTTTTCTTCCCCATGGTACATCTAAGTTACCATAGAAAGTCAGAGGGTTGATTGCTTTTCCCTATGTTGTTTATTTGTTTGTTTTTGCATGCAATGCCCATGTGACGTAGTTGATACTCAAGGTCTTGGTGAAGACTTGGAATTGGAAGCCAGACAAATCTTCAGATTCTGTTATTTTTAGCTGTGTGGTCCTGGACATGAACCTGCCTGGACCTCAGAGTGCTTGATGTAAAATGAGGCCATCTCTCCCTTCCTGGAGCTGTCGTAAAGAATGACAGATATCACGTATGGAAAGGCTTTGGCAGTGCAAATAATCCACAAATATTCATTCTTTTCTCTCAGAATAAACTGGCATTAAAAATATTGTGTTCCAAAATTTTACTATGAAGCCTTCATGATTTATGAAATATATACCTGTAAATGCCACTCTTTCATCAAATTCTGGAAAGTCCTTCCAGAGTACCCCAATCATGTAATCAATTAGGCAAATACTTTTATTACATCTCCTTTAACTTGTTCCAAGAAAAATACACTGGACCATTTTCTGCTTGGCCTCATGTACTGAGAGGAGAACGAGCTTGACAGAAGCAGGGCGTGTTAAAATCCTTTCTGAATGATAATGGGGAAATCTATGGCGTGTGGAGAGGTGGGGAGCATCCCACACAATGAATCACATGTAGAAAGTACAACAGAGAATTCAGTACTTTGCTGCTAAGACCTCAGTAGTGCTTACTGTAAGTGATATTTTTGTGGCCTTTTCTTTGCCCAGATATTTGTCATTCTGTAGTTGATTTAGAAAGAGATTCATAGAAAGTCATAATTATTTAAAGAAGGGAACAGGCAAAGTGTTCTTTTGCCATGTCTATAAATCTTTCCTCTTGCTCTGCTGAGAACTCTGCTCTGGCTGTATGCGTTAACCATGTAACAGGAGTATATCATAACGTCAGGAGCTGTCAGACTCTCAGAACTCCCCATGATGTGAGATCACAGGCGGAGACAATTTCACTGTAACATTTCTGACTACAGAGTATAAATACTATTCTGGTTGCACATTGACATGATATCAGGGTTTTTTCCATCTTTCTATTTTAAATTTGTTGAGGTATTTAAATCTATGAAGTTAGAAAAAGCTTGGCTAAGAAAAAATTCATAATAATAACATTAGAAAAACATTTTTGTAAGAAATATAGAGAGAAAATCTAAAGATTACAAAGATTTTGAAAAAGTTGGTGCATATACTTCCAGTCAGGTTTTCATTAGTTCTCTACAGTGTACAGAGACATTTCTCAGAACAATTTAAAATGTAAACATAAGAAATAAATCACTCAAACCCAAGATTTAAGAATCACATTGTGACCCCCAAGAGAATATTTCTCATGACGAAGTACCGACTGGGAGTATTTCACCAATTCCTCAGTTTGTTCATCCCACTCACTGTGTTGTTATGTCTCCCTAAACTGCAACTGCTTTAAAATGAAAACAAAAAAAACAAAAAAAACAAAAAAAAACATGCTTGTGTAAACTTAGCTGTAAAATCTGAGTTTATAGATATTTTACCTTTTAGTGTGACTATGTACTTCTCGTACATGTGCTGTTTGGTTATTTCATAAAATAGGGAATCAACCACTAAGAAATGCAGACCCAGAGCCTTATTTCCTTCCCAGAAATGCCTAAGTTCACTGCGTACTTCCAGGGGAGCCTTAACGTAGAACCTTCCGTTCTTGCGGAGCGGTTCAGAGAAAACTCACGTTTTTCCTCTCGGAATTGGCATATTCTCATTGTCTCTGAGAAAGCGGCTTCTGAAGTGACCTGGAGATGAATTTCCTATTTCCTTGTCAACCTCCCCCTCCTTCTGGAAATCTGGCGCACCCGGCGATGGTCTGGAGTGGGGTCTGTCCCTGCGTGCGCTGGAAGCTGGGTTTCAGGTGTGAAGTGCAGGCTGCATCCTCAGAGTTTGCACCAGTGTTAGGGACTCCTAAGGGCATGGACAACCAACTGGCTCTGTCCTCCGCATTGCAAAGCGTGCCTCACTTTAGATGCTCGGAATAGAACTTTCCTAATAGACATAGGAAAAATATTTCAGGAAATATCTTTTGGTAAGGTGAAAATCAGACCTCAAGGTACATTTTCATGGCATATTTGAGATTTCTGCATACATAGTTTACTTAAATTAGTGACCACCTCTAAGATATCTTGCTCAGATATGTTCCCTACCTTTTGAAATGGTGATATTAGAGTGTTTGCTTTGTTTATGCTTATTTTCTGGTTTAGTGACATACTACTTGTTTTGCAAGGGAGAACAATATAACATAGGACACATATTTTATATGATTATTTATAATAGTCACCCAAAGAACGATATATAAGAGAGTACAGGAAATCTGTTCACACACTAAGACCAAGGACTCCAGTTGAGGGCCTGGATCCCAAGGAAATGTCCTGCATGAGTCCAGCTGAATACCTAGAGCTCATAACAATGCCTCCCATGAGTCCAACTGGAGGTCCAGAGCCCATGACAATGTCTCATGCAGGCCTATTTCATGGATCTGCACTGGGAAGGCCCAAAGGTCGGTGGTGGAATCTAGGAAGTCTGTGCCAGCTGCATGAAGGATCTGGGCTGGCAGGCTGAGGGATCTGTACTAAAGCCAGGAAATGAACCAAAGCTCCCCTGAAAAGTGCCACAGCCATCCTCAGCAACACTGAGGTTCCGAGCTCCTCTGATGATCAAGATGGCCAAGTTCCCATCGGGGAAGCCAATGCAGCAAGCTTCTCCAGCAGACCCGCGGTGTGCCATCTTCCCCTCTGGAGCCAGGAATCGATGCTCAAAGTGAGGACCAGAGCTCCCCTGAAGTGAACCAAAGCCATTCTCAGTGCCAACGAGGTCCCGAGCTCCTTTGAGGATGAAAACAGCCAAGTTCATCAGCAAAGCCAGCGTGACGAGCTCCTCCAAAACAAACAACAGCTCCTTACAGCTTCTACCAGCTCCTGACAGCCTCTCTCAGCTCACAACAGCATTTCCTCTGCTCCCAACAGCCTCACTTCACCTTCTCCAATTCTGCCTCCTATGCTGCTGGCAACAGTCCTCAGGTGGGCCTCCCACACCCAGCACCATGCTTACTCAGTTTAGCTGGGGGTTATAAACTGACCACCAGATGTCAATCCATTACAGTACTTGTTTAGATTAAAGCTTGGCCAGAGTGAGAAAGGCATGGCAGATATTTTTCTCCATTACATTGTAGACTTAGTCAGGGCTCATCCTCTGATCTTTCCTCAGTTTACCCATGCTTCACAGGCAGCCTCACTCGGGCCTGTTGCTTTGACAATGCACATGCTTTGTGTTTGCTTCCCCCCAGAAATCTCTTGACGCCAGACTGGTGTGTCAGTCGCCTATTTGATATCTCCAGGCAGACATCTTCAAGACGTTTACATTCTTCTATCCCCAAAGTGCACTTCCTATTACTACCTTCCCACAGCCAAGAAAACAAAATAAGGACTTTTACTGTCAGTGGTGTTAAAGGCCTGGGGGCCAAAACCAGAGTCATCCTTGAGGGCTTGCTTTCTTCCCATGTGCCACATCCAATGAATCCATCCTCTGGTCCTCCAGTCGGATAGGATTGGATCGGATTGGATCGGCTCGGATCGGATAGGATCGGATTGTGCTTCCCGAACATCTCCCACCCCAGCTCCCCTCCCTTCCCCCTCCACGCCCCGCACCCCAGCTGCCATCCTCACCCGGAGAGCAGAGCCCCCTGGAGATCTGCCAGTTTATTTCTTTAAAATCTGGGCTGCCCTAAACTTTTGTGCTTCTCGGGAGTCCCCTTTTTTACAAGTCTAACTTTCCACGTCACCGTTTGACCCATGGGTTCCCGCCCAGCGGTCTTAGAAGGAGACTGAAGGCGCCTCCTGCTCCCCGTCCCCCTACCCCTTCTCGTTGCCGCTGTCAGCGCACAGACCCTCTTCTCTGAGGCCGTCGCTGTTGCAGCCTTTTGAATAGGGTTTAGCTCTTGTCTTCTCACTTCACAGAATACCCTGTCCTCCAACGAAACCCTCCCCTACCACCACCGACGGCAGCCCGTTCACGCTTAGTCCGTTCAGACCTCAGCAAACTTGTCACCTTTAAACATCTCTTAATCAGTTCTACAGGGTATTTTTCTGTATTGTCCTGTTTAGGTTAAATCCCTCTTCACAAATTCCCAAAGCACCACGCGCTCCCTTTTCCTAGTATCACATTTCCACAGTATTATGTTTGGGGAACCCCCGCTGGGCAGGCGCTGGGCCTGTTTTGTTAGTGTTGTATTTCCAGTGATCAGCGTACAGATTATACTTATTTTGGTTTCAGGGATGATTCAGAATTCTGCTTAGTTATGCTCACTTTCAGTATTCTATATGTGAACTGGTAGTGCTTGCGTACTGCCTTTGTGGTTTAACCATCCTTTATCTATCTCTGCCTATGGCATTTTTGTGTGTCTGTGTGTTTTCTTGCTAACTAAGAAGCACTTTCTCCTTCTGCACAGGAAGTGCACTATTTTTATCGCTTGGACCACTTTTTGCACCCAGATCAATTTTTCAGAGCAACACTAATGAATAGGTTGCTCCAGTCTTTGTTCCCTTCACGGTTCTCAGGGCTGTGCTTTGTCATCAGCCATCTGCTTCTTAAGACAGGTCTCCATGTCCTCTACGGGGCTCAACTCCATCTGCTAGAACTTCCTGAATAATTTGGCTGTTGTCAGCCCAATCAGTTTAGTCTTTGTATTTTCCCTGGCACGATTATCGACGCAGCTTCCTGCTAAGTTCTGACCCTCAGATGTCACTGCTTCTTCAGGCCTGCTGGGCCCCAGGTCTCAAGGGTGCCCTGCATGTTTGGTTCTAACTCTTACAGTGAATATTTCTCTTGCCTCCATGGTTTTAGAAGTAAAGGACATGAGTTTGAAGCAAATATCAGTAAAAATACTGAACTACATAAAAAATTACATGTCATTTTCTTCGGTCACTTGCTGTTGCCCTTTCAAAAATTTTGCCTATTTTGCTTTTCAACTACAGTAATAAGGGAAGGGCAAAATGACAATCTGTAATATCTGTAAATTGCAGATCACAATAAAATGCTATTCCGAGGGAAAAGTTCTTTTCGGTACTTTTAAATCTGCTGGCATTTTGTACCCACTGTTTGTGGGCCGACAGCACCAAGAGGTCACCACGTTAGTGCAGTGATGGGGCACGCGCTTGTGCAAGCCCACCGTTGTCACCTGAAACATTTTTCAGGGTATGTGTCTCTCATTAGTGATGAAAAGACAGCATGTCCAGCAAAAAATGAAGATCCGCCACTATTTTGAGAATTGAAGACTCTTCTGAAGAGTGTACACTTTGCTTTTCATGTATCCAGGAGCAGTTGGCAGAACCTACCATGAGCGGAGCGCCACGAGGGTGCGGTCAGGGTAAGAGACGCGTAAGCCGCAGCCTCACCCTGAAGAGCATATTCCTCATGCAGTGCGGACACACGGTGCGCTCATCAGAGAGGACTGCAAAGTTAACTACACACATATAGTTGCCCATTTGAGCTGCCGTCACAAAATATCACCACCCAGGTTGCTTACAGACAAAAAGAATTTATTTCTCAGTTCTGGAGGATGCCAAATCAAAAGACCCACATGCCAGCACGGTGGGATTCTAGTGAGGGCCCTTTCTCCCCAAAGGGCACCTGCTTGCTGTTTCCTCTTTCAGAAGGGAACCAATCCCATCGTAGCGGCTCCACACTCATGATCTAACTGCTTTCCAGAGGGGTTCAATATATGAATTTGGGGAACACACACATTTTAACTGTGGCAATGCATCATTTTGAGTTAAACAGACTTCAAAATAATTTATTTTTTATTTTAAAAGGGCAAAAAAGTGAAAGCTAAGAAGTCATGAGTCTTGACCAATTTTATCCAGTGAGATTCGAAACCCTTTTGTTGTTTTGCATTCTCCATCTCATGTGCTCCAGAGGAAAATTTGCATTCTCTTAGCTATTACTACAGGAGGCGCTGTGCCCCTGAGCTAAATCCCCAGCCCCTCTGGCAGTATCTTTTCCACAAAAGATTATTGCTGTGAATGGAAAATTGACACTGACATTGCAAAAATAAAAAAACACACTGAAGAACAACTCTGCAAAGTGTCCTCTGTGGATGGCCAGTGTATCGCCTGGAAGCTTGTTGGAAATGCAAAAACCCCATGCTCCACCCAGATGTCCTGAATTAAAATCTGCATTTTAACAAGGTCCCCTGCTGACTCTATGATGTTAGAGTTGAAAATCACCTGTCTAGAATTACTGACTTAGCGCATTGGTCTTCAGCCCTTAATGCAATGGAATCACAGGGAAGCTTAGGTGAGAGTTGCACTTAAAAGGCCTGTATTGAAAGCAGACAATTTGCAAGATTTCGGATGCTGCTGATGCTGCCGACCTGAGAACTATGAGAACCACTAGTCAAGAGTGATTCTCAAAAAAACAAAGAGTGATTCTCAACTCTTGTTGTACATCAGAATATTCTGGCAGCTTAAATAATACCACAGCCTAATGTCTATCTCCTGATAATTAATTTTAGACAGGGTACAGTAGTGATTTTGAAATTGCTTTTGCAATTCTCCTAAGCAACTGAAGTTAGAAGCTACTCTCCTCATTGAGAGGAGAGCAGTATTTCCAAGATGAGCCAGGAAAGCCTGCCTCCCTAGGAAATGCAGTGGAATGCATTCAAACACACAAAGTTCTGCATACATTCAGCCAGAGTTAAGTGGTGGTTAATTGTTGATCAGAAATTGGATCCAAACTGGGCATGGTGGCACACTTCTGTAATCCCAGAATTAGTGGGGCTGAGGCAGGAGGAGTACCGCAAGTTTGAATCCAGCATGGACTACATAAGCAAGTTCAAAGCCAGCCTGACCTACATACTGAGACTGTGTTTCAACAAAACAAAAGAAAGAGAAAAAAAAAAAAAAAGAAAGGGGAGCTAGCCTTGGATTTGCCACTTACTGGCTATGAGGCCTTAAACGGGTGACCCGACCTCTGAGCTTTAGCACTGTATCTGCTCAGTGGGAATAGTAATTTGTTAAAGTCATGTATTCTGTTGTTAGAGAAATAAATTAAGTATCAAATCATCCAATCATTTTAGAAGCTCACTAGCTTATTGTAAGTGTGAATATTTCATTGAATTTTTTTCTTATATGGAAGAGGAAATAAATGTAAGTCATATCAATTTTAATTTTACCAAATCTGAAAGAATATTTAATGTTGAATACTACATGGCATTAGTGACCAGTTTAACTTTTGAAAAGACTTGTATGACAAAATTTGGCTTTCAACAGTTATTTGTGTAATCATTGTTATTTAAGGTTTGTTCAACATGCATGGTGTCTATGTAGCACCCAAGAGTATAATACCATTAGTAAATTCATATATTTTGTGATTTTTTTGATAACATGTAAGGATTATGTCTCTAAATGTTCATGTGTTTAAATTTAGTAGAGGGTGTGTCAACCAAATGACAATTTCCTCCTTAGTTTAGGGACAAATTAAATGCTGTATATGGAATACATTATGATTTCTCTAATGGAGAATATCCAGGTGGGCAATAAATACTTTCCTGCAATGCTTTGGCAGGCCACTTGGGGTTGGTCAATATAAATGTATCATTCTTGTTCATATATTCAAGAATATAAAAACTGTAAAAATTCTTCGAGAGCTCCTTGTCTGGCCCATACATTCCACAGATAAGGCATAAAGGTCATCCACCAGAAGTGAGTCACCCAGTTTTCCCAAAAATAGACTAGAAGCCGTGTTTTCCTAAATAAAAATCTGTTATTTATTCCTTTTATTATTATTGTTATATTGACACATTTTTAGTTGCTCCACACTACTATCCTTGTCAGATGCTATTTTTAATATGGTGATAAGACTTTTCATGATAATGAAATCATTCCATCAGATAAAAGACTAATAAGAAACATGCTTCAAATTATAATTATTATTACTATAGTTACTTATGATGCCTAATAATACTTGAGTGTGCACAAATGGTGTGCATGACATGGTGTGCGTGTGTGTCTGTATGTGTGTTTGTGTACACATGTATGCACACATGGGAGGAGGATGGGTCCTGTCCAACCTTATGGTATGTGTTATGCTCCTTAGCAAAGAGCTACGGGCTCCCCCATGGTTGCTCCACAGCCTGGGCTAACAGAAAGTCGGCCACACTGATGGCTGCATATTCAAACCGAAAATTTCTGCCTTTACCTAAGGTATTTTTGGAATCAAAGACTCTTTAGTCATTTGTAGTCTTAACACTGTTTAAAAATAAAACCTTTTTTTTCCTCAATGCTGAAGTGTACTCTGGATGCTAAATGAAAAACTAACTTTGGAAAAAAGATGTACCAAAATGGAAATAGTATGAGACTAGCAGGAAGGCTTGACAGAGCTGTTTTTGAATTTCATTGGACACTATTTTATTCTACTCCAAGTATTGAAACACGAAAATGTTTAGAAGCTTATGTGAACTCATTTAGAAATAAAAATCACAGCAACCAAGTGCTGGAAATGTCTATAGAAATTCTACTTTATGGCCCTGCACCTCAGTTACTTTTCTTTTTCCCAAAAATTGAGGGGTTGAAGTTATGTTTTGGATGTTATCCCTTTGTTTACCCTTCCTGAAGAATCAGAATTTAGGATTTATTGTTGTTTATTTTTTATTTTATTTCTTACCTTTTGAACAGTTTAGGCATCCAAACCTCCATGACAAAGACTGTATTACTTGTTATTAATTTACAATAACATATCTAGCATGGTGTTCAACTCTCTTGGAATACTGTCATAAACTCATTGCTCTGTAGAAATGTAGAATGACAGAATACAGAATTCCTAACATTGTAGAAAGGTATTTTCTTACTTTGGCCTAAAGAATTGTTTATTTAGGGCAAAATCATACAACTAGAACTTGAAAAAAGTGATTTTCATAGACAGAAGAATTATTCTTTTATAAAAGATGACATTGAAATTTGCAAAAACTTCCTCAACACTTGATGCCTGCAAACATTGATAGCAATCTTATTGATGTAATCAAGTAGAATATTCATGTCAAAATGTTCCAAGAAAAGAGTAATGTGTAAAATCTTTAATAAGCCTTGAAGTTTTACTGCATGAGTACATTATCTAAGTTGATAATTCATATTAGTTATCAACATTTTTTTCTTTTTATAGAAATTATACACCTATGTCCCTACCCACTGCTTAAATATGGGAAAAACCCACCTTTTTTCTCTTTTTAAAAATTCTACATTCTTGGTTTACTTATAATTTGATTCAAGTGTACTCATCACTCAGTTATTTCAACATCACTATCAACACTGTTTGAGTCTGTAAAGTGGACAGAAGGTAAAGTCTCAGGCCCCTTTGCCTACAAATATATAAAGTTGTGTTATATTTATATTCTGTAGAGACAATGACATTTCTGTCTGAAAGGAAAGCATATGGAGGAAATAGAGAAAATCAGAGTACAGGGTTGACAGCTAAAGATGGTAAGATAAATAAAAATAGAAAACAGATGCAGAAATAACCCTATGCCTTTCCTCATAACTCCCTCCTTACTCATCCAATCGCTGTTCTCTAGGGAGGTGACTTCTGACACCAGTGACTTAAATCGTCCTAGAAGACTACACAGTGTAAAAAAGACACAATGGGCCTTTCCTTCAGGTCAGAGGGGAACAAACATTCGCTTAAATATTTTAAGCTTTTTGGGTGAAGAGGCAAAATCACAGATACTATTTTTGGTATTTATATAACTTTGAAATGTAGCTATTTAAAAGTGTAAGAAGCATTTTTGCCTTATGAGTCTCATAAAAACAGCTGGTGGGTTGTATTCAGCCTTGAAAAGGAGCTGTAATTTCAGAATTGATCCTTTGTATACATTAGATAGGTCAGAACACACTGAATTTTTTCATGTTGTTTTCCCCTTCAACACAACTGTTATTCTCCAAAACTCGCCATTTGGAAATAAGAACAGGATACAAAGTCTTAAACTTCAAGAAATTTTGTCCATAAGAAATCTACTCTGTTTTAACTCAGAGTCAGTAAGGTGTAAATCACAAGATGAGTGCAGAGCTGAGAATATGTCAGTGTCATCTACAATAAGGGAGTGGTGGGGGTGACCAGAGAATTAGATTTAATGTCCATGCTTTGATCCTCTGACATGAAATATTTTTAATGTTAACAGTAGTAGTTTTTAAAAGTTTCAAAAATAATAAACATTTATCATTCAGTGTTGTAAGACTTCATGAAGAAATTACCAAAATATCAGAATTGGTGCAATTGGAAAGCAGAGTGGTATTTTTGTATCCAGAAATTCATGGGCACTACATCAACTGGGGTGAAGTACATTCTCTGTAAGACTGGAACATATGGGAACCAAAGACAGCCTCAGACCATCTTTTTCTATGCTTTTTTTCTCAGCAGTATTTTTCCCAATTGGCATTTATTGAATTATGTAGTTTGTCTTAATTAAGGAAATGAAAAAGAACTTGATATTTTTGTGTGAATCCTCGTAGGTGGTAAAATATATAAACAAGACAGGAAAAAGATGATACACAAGAAAAACACAGCCTTTTCAAGAACATGGGAAGCTGTGAAACATTGTATGTCGCAATGTTTGGTGTAATATGATTGCCAAACTATTCAGATTTTTAAAAAGTCAGCCATCAGTGTATTAACTCGTGTCTGCAAGCAGATGTTGGCTTAATCTGTGGTGCTATTTGGTATGCTCAGGCGAGAGGAGATAGATACAAGCGTTGCAAATAGAAAGTCACTACCTAATATAAAAAATGATTTCTTTTCTAAAATTTTACTTGACATATTATGTTACATTAGATGTGAAACAGAACATTAACTGTGTAATGAGTCAAAGGCACTAAAATATATAGGAGAACACACTTTTGAGCTTAGGTATAAACCTTCCTTTTAGATATAGGTAGGATATTCTAAAATGATGGCAGGATTTTTTTTAAATGCAAACTTGCTGCTTGTAAATCCATAATAATGTGAAAGTTAAAGAAATCTGAAAACTTTTCAAAATAACAGGAGATACCCCAGCAATCCTGCACTAGTTTAAGCAGACATACGAGATGGTTTACCAGTGCAGAGCCACTTGGTACCTGATACTAGCGCTCAGGGTTTCTTGTTGATAATGACCACAGAGATTTTAGGGTTGGTAAAGATTCCTGAGCTTACATATAGCTCATTTAACAATGATGTGCATAGTGGTCTTCTAGATCTCCATTAAAATATTATAGTTTTGTCTCAAAAGGTAATGTAAGACAGGTATTTTGCAAAAATAAGCTGTGCAGTTGAGTGGTGTTTTGGTGAACATTAATATTTGTGTCTTCTCAAGGTGAGAAAAATTAACCAAAAAAGAAAGCTGTGACTAGAAAACTAAAGGCATTTTGCAAACTTACCAATGGGTTGCTGATGAAATTTGTGTTTTTAATGGGATATGTACTTATTCTTTTCTGTTGAATTATTCTTTTACATGTACAGGGATTTATTTTATAACTGTTACAACATACTATATAATTAAATCATCAACATCATTGAATCTGAAAATTCTGGATAGATTCAGGCCTGGATACAGATAATCATTTACTTTATTCTTTTAAAATACTGCCCAGAAAAGAAATTTCACGGACTCATTTTGGTTAAGTTACCATCTTTGGTTTCCAAAGTTATCATCATTTGGTTTACCATCTTTGGTTGCCATTTTGCTCCCTGGGAAGCAAACTGAAATTGTGACAGCATGCAGGATTTCTTGTTGAACTAACTAGAAAAAAGAAGGGGACCAGGAGAAAAGGGTGGAGAAGAAAGGATAGATAGATGAATTGGAGATGAAAGTGAAGAGAGGGCGATAAAGGGGGTGGAAGGGAAATATAAGTCATATCAGGATTGGACAGTGCAGTGAAATGAACATCTGTGTGCCCAAGTTTTTGTGTGGAAGGCCTAATTCCGATGTGATGGCTCTCTGTTCGGGGTAGAGCCTTGGGAGCTGATTGATCTTGAGTGTGGCATCCTTGTGAAGGGGTTAGCGCCCTTATTGGAAGGAGCGAGAACGTCCGCCTGCTCTTTCTGCAGAAGTCTGCAGCCAGAGAGGATTCTTACCACAATGTGACCATAAATGCAATAGCACCATGACCTCAAACTTGCAGATTCCAGAAGGATGAGAAATACATTTCTGTTGTTTACAAGCCACCTCATCTGTCATTTATTTGTTCTAGTGGCCTTAACTAAGAGGGAGACAAATTGGGGATGTGGTGCTGTCTCAATGATAAATATTCTATATTTCAACTAGGTACTGGAACTTTATACTCATTATTCTCCACAACACACTGCTGTATTTTATACATTGTATTTTATACATCCAGTCACTGGGTGCTGCTGCCCCAGGAAGGAGGTCTGCAGTGAGTTGATGCAACTGTCTTTATTCTAGGGCACTTTGCAAAGGGCAGTTTTCAGAGAAAACTGTTATGAAAAGAAAGAGGAGTATTTTAAATTCTAATCTAAATTACTCATATTAAAATTAAATGTATACTTTTAAGTTCTACCTTTTCTGGGAGTACTGCAAGCTGCTTTTCATTTTACAAATTACATATTTCAGTCACGACACAGAATGAGTTTAATAATGTAACTGAAAACCTGGTAAACAATTCTTTTCTAAGCTTTTCTTTTGTGTTTCCTGAATACACTGGTTAAATCTAGAACAAAAGTTATCAATTTTTTATAGCATTGTTGCAGACTTTGCCAAGAGGAAAAACTGCATAGCAGTGGTTGGGAGACACTGTTAGAATTTTATTTACCTCGAAGGGCACAGCTCGAGTCGCTTGGTATTTTTGCTTTACGGTGAACTGTCAGGGAACGTAGACCTGAGTGCATCTGCGAGCACAGATTAGGATTCAAAGTTATATATTTTAAATGAAGATAAAGGTACTAAATATTTAGAGATGAATAGATTATTTTACTTGAATAAGAAAAATTATTTGGTAAAATAAGTAGCACTGAAATGTGCAGTCCTGTGAGCTCAGTCCTGTGTCCGTCAGGTGACTACAGGACATTTAATAGTAGCCACATGAGACGAGGGTGTTTTGCTGACCCTCTGTCCTTGAGACTATCAACAAACCAGTACTTCAACTTAGAATGTTTCTTCAAGCCACAGAGTAATCACATGATTAGGGTTTCCTTCTAACCTTGATGGAAACATAACTTCCTTCCTTCCTTCCTTGCTTCCTTCCTTCCTCTTTATCCTTTCTCACTTTCTTCCTTTTGTTCCTCCCTCCCTCCCTTCTATTGTTAACAAAACTAGCAGGAACTATAAGAGCATACCAACGAGAAATATAAGGAATTTGATAGGATCAATAAGAAATATATGACTTTCAATTAAATGAACTCTTCACAGAAGTAGATGATGCTGGTTAGAATTTACGGGAAATAGTTTAGATTTCAGGCCACCCTGGATACACTAGAGACATACATAGCTTTCAAATATGCATATAGGAGTGTAAGAAACAAGGGATTGTCTGTCAAAAATACGAGCAAAAGAGTGTGAACTGTACTTCATTCAAGGCTGCCCTTTGCCCTTTTTTCATCACATTGGGTTAGGGTAAATGTTTCTTCAGTTCAGATTCAAGAAACGCAGTCAATAGCCAAAAGTAATTTATCAGCAGCCAAGAACTTTCTGTACCCAGCCCACTCACTCTTATGAGCCTTGCCCAGCAACCTTTCAGACCTCCCTTTGTGATGCTTAAACTAGCCAGTTAGGATAGCTTGTGAACCTTCCACCAGCCAATGGGAGAAAAGGTCAGCTGCTTCTCACACATTAAGGTCTCTCTGTGCACCTGCCACCTCATGCTAGAGTGGGCTTGTGCCCTTCTGCAGAAGTAAAAATACCTTGTCAGAGGGCTGGGGGTTTAGCTCACCGGCAAAGCGCCTGCCTGGCAAGCACAAGGTCGTGAGTTCGGTTCCCGGTACCGGAAAAAAACCAAAAACAAACAAACAAACAAACAAACAAAACAAAACAAACAAACAAACAAACAAAAAAACCTTGTCAGGATTTCTTGGTGTCTGCAGCTTTATTATCTGCAAAACTAGCCAATCAGGGGGTTTTCATTTTTTAGAATCCAGGGAAGTTTCACATGGTACATTTTC
This sequence comes from Chinchilla lanigera, assembly GCF_000276665.1. Taxonomy (NCBI): domain Eukaryota; kingdom Metazoa; phylum Chordata; class Mammalia; order Rodentia; family Chinchillidae; genus Chinchilla; species Chinchilla lanigera. The sequence continues at coordinate 2,305,846 of NW_004955526.1, read as the reverse complement.
AATTAATGGATCATGTACAGCCCCAGTATTACAAACTGATGACATCAGCAGTTCCTAGAAGCACAGTGTTTCCAGGGAATCTTCCAGTATTAAAGATGAGCAAACCAGAATTACAAACTCTACCCATCAAGTTATAGGGCATTTTACTGTAAAGGAAGAAAAGATGTTTTAAATCTAGCTAGGTGACTAAACACCTTTTAAAAATGATACCTTTCAAAAGACTAGGCGTGTAAATAGTAGGTTGAGGAACAACAGTAGCATAATTTCATGTTTACTGAACTTGTTCTGTATTTATTTATTTATTATTTTTTAGTTTGAGATAAGACTATGACACTTTTGACAAGGATTTGTAGAGGTTGTGTTTTCTACCGTTCTGCTTCCAGGGTACAGTGACCCCTCATCTCTCGCGGGAGTTGCCTTCCAAAGATCCCCGTGGTAGGTGAAAATCTACAAAGTAGGGTGTTATATTTATTTTATTATTTATATATATTTTCCACACTCCTGTAAACTGTTCCCACTCTCTTACTAATCTTTCCCACACTCTTATAAGCACTTCATATGCTCTTAAACACTTTCTACACTCTTAAGCCTACGTAATTTTAACAACATGTAAAATTCTATATGGGTACTCACCAGTGATGTATAGTACAACTTGAATGATGAAGATCATGCATTATGTAGCTGTGCAGTACTGATGGTGATGTGAAGTGGTCAGGGAGAGATGCTGACCATATGGGCACAATGCGGGAGAGCAAACAGACAGATGCTACGGTTACTGAGCCAATCAGTGCCCAGAATAGAGAACTCAGCGCTGTGGTTGGTCGCCTTCCATTCAATCAGCCAATAGTGTGCTATGCACAATCTCACAAACTTGGCAAACTTGTGCAGCAGTAGTGGCATACTGCATTTCCATTGTGTACAGTATGGTATTCATCTGCTGATGAAATACATACTGTATTTTATTTCAATTTAATATTCTCTTAATATGTTTGAATTAACATTTTTATATT
>NW_004955526.1:2284346-2304736 GCF_000276665.1 Chinchilla lanigera | reverse complement strand
AATACTATATAAATACCTATATACTGCAAAAGCCCACAATATAGCGCAATCTCCACAATACAGAATTAGATATATATATTTTAAAAACCTGCAATACAGTGAAGCCACAATAAGTGAGCCATGATATAGCAACTGTAGTGAGAGTGTTTGTGTGGAGCCTTTCTCCTTCTCTAGGCTGGAGTAAAATTGTTAAACTTTTGTCAGAGGACCACTCTAATAATACCTCCAGCCACAATTGTAAGTTATCTGAATCTTGTGCAAGAGTGAACTGCTCTCTTCTACCTGTGGAAATTACCTACTTTCCATGATGGCAAGCATTTTTAACCCAACATTTACTGCATCTTTCATTGCTTTATGTCTTTGAATTCATAAATATACACCCACGCACAAGATGTACAATAATTATTTAAAGATATTTGGTGCCAAATGGGCTAATCAGCAATATGATTTCTGAAACTATAAGCAAATACTAAAGCTATATATTTCTTTCGGCTAAACACATGTCCTATACAACATATAGGTAACTGTTTTCTTGTTTTGGTGCACAGCATGCATAAACCTGCTGAGATAAAGAACTGAAATTTCTCTTTTTCTTTACTGTTCAGTCTTTGTCTAGCCTCAGGTCTTAGAATTTGAGAAGTTGAATTGAATCATTAGGTTTTTTTGTTGATTTGGACTGAAGATAAAACCTAATTGAACATTTTGGGCAAGATTTTAAATGAATAACATCTGCTGTCTTAGCCATGGATGATTTAATTTTTTAACACATGCTTCCAACCTTTAATTTTCTGCAAAGCAGCCACATCAATTATTAATTCATCTATATTTCCTCAAAGCCAGTCAAACTTAAGATCCTTCATAAATATTTAAGAATACTGCTGCAAAATAAACAAAAACTTTTACTTAACTTTTAATTGCAAATTTGAGAACTACTGAGTGGAAAAGCAACACAACCAAAACAAACATGTTTTAAAAACAAAGAGAGAAAAAAGTGGACACTGAAAGATAGAGGCCAGACTTCTCCCGAAGATTATGTTTTATAATGCGTATCTCATTTTCTGCACGGTGAGCCAGTGCAGTAAATGGACCTGACCAAGTTTCGCTCCGCCTAGACCCATGGTGGTACCCAATTTGCAGTAGCCACATTTCCTCCTTCTTTCTGACATATCCACCTCCACACATGCCATTTACTCTTCAGCATTAATACAGACTGAGTTACAGAAATAATACATGACTATGTAAAAGTAGCCTGCATATAATTAAAATATAGAAGAAATAGTTCTAATTTTCCATTTTTATCATTATTAAGGTTTCTGAGATGGATGCTGTTATGGTTTGAATTTTCTTCCCTCAAAACACATACTGAAGATCCTCTATTACCTATAATGTGACCTTATTTGGAAATGGGGCCTTCGCTGACATAATCAAGTCACGATGAGGCTATACTGAATTATGATGAGGGCTCACTCAATGTGACAGATGTCCTTGTAGGAAGAGGAGAAAAGCCACACCGAGAAGCGGAGAGCCTCACACCTTGATTTTAAATATTTAGCCTCCAGAACTGTAATAGAATGAATTCCTGTTTTTTCAAGGCATTCACGCACAGTGTGTTAATTTTTCTACAACAGCCAAAGGGGGTATAAGCACATCCATTCCTATTTTAAAATATCATTACACGAATCATATATATATATATATATTTAAACAAATTATTATAAAGCAAATATCCATCTGACCACCATCCAGATCAAAACCAAGATACTGCTGCCTCCTTTGAATGCCCCCAGGTACTTCTTCCTTACCAAAGCTACTGCCTTACCCTACTGCCCGATAATCATCGGATAGCTTTTCTTTTCTTTATAGTTCTATCACTTATATAGTCACATTGTAATTAATATGGTTTAATTTTCTCATTGACAAATAATTAAACAAAGATATATTTAGAAGAATCTGCCTGATGAAAATGCATTTTAAAACTGCTTAGGCACATTCGTGAGTGACATGGCTGTGTCTAGATGTCCTCCAGGGCCTCATGCCGTCAGAAGGCTTTTCCAGAGGTGGCTGGATCTAGACTGTGTGATGCTGGGATCAAGGTGTGTGATTACTAAGTCAGCCCACTGCTTTGTTTGGCATAATTCTGGGTAGGATAGAGGGTGTCCCACCCTGCACATGAGAGCCTGGATGAAATATAAGGGAAGAAAGAGGGCCAGTGTCATTGCTTGTGCTCATCTTCCACTGCCTCCTACCTGCTCTCAAGGCCTTTTGCCCTCCACCCTGCCTTGAAGTCACCCAAGCGTGAACTGAAACCTCTATAAACTGTGAGCCAAGTAACCCCGTCCTACCCTAACTTGTGGGTATTTGTGGGAGAACAGTAATTGAGACAACACTTTACTAACTGATAATTATCAACTGAAACCAACACTATAAAATCATATATTAAATAAGTGTATATAGTCAGTTGATTTATTTTTTCATTGAATAAATTCTTCCTGGGGACTTAATGGATGAACTTTACTTTTCAGGCATTTTTCACACAACAGATTATAAAGGAAGTGAGTCATTTCACTTAAAACATATAATTTTAAGCAGAATTAAATTACTTTTTAGTCATGTTATGATTATACACATACAAAAAAGTGTTCATAGGATTAAACAATATTCTTTGTAATACAGAAAATTTGATCAATACAATAGTTCTTTATCAATTTATGGATAAACAGCAAAATTTTAATTTTTGTTAAAACACTGGATGTGTCTAGATGTGCAGGTTATTGAGTTTGTTCATTGTTTACATATGTATTCCTGTTGGTATGTTCATATTTCTTTACTGCTACTGGAAGGTATTCAAGATTTTTTATTAGTACCTGTTTACAGTGCACATTGATTGCATTTGTTGTGGGAGCTGGTACATACACATAACACATCTTAATTCTTTTTTTGTCCCTTAATCCTCCAATCCCTAAATGCAGATTTTTAAACTATACACTCTTGTCATCACGCACACTTACTCATCAGGGGTGAAGCAATGGAGTTCAAAGTGATTTATATTTTAGTACTAAAATGTTTGTGGATGGGAATATGTCAGGTGTTTTGGAGGGCACTGGGACACAAGTATTCTCTATTTTCCAAGAAACTTAAAGAATAGGTCTGCCAATGGTTATACATAGGATTCATTCTATAGTCAAAGAAAATTTAAAATAGATCTATCCCAGTTATGGATGTGATAAGCTCCACTTAGAGAGAGTTGGTTCTCCTGGGGAGTGGCATATGTAAAGCTATTCTCCTATTCTGAAGAAGAGGAATTTTTAGTGAATCTCAAGATCAAAGATGAACAAATGTACATATCCTCTATTGGATTTCTTACTATAATGCCAGGAAGTAAAGCTAAATACTAATATCTCTAGTTATAAGTTATCATATTAGCATATAGGTTTACTTCCTAGCACTACCTTTCCCTACTTTTGATGCAAGAATTAAATTCAATGCTTTTCTCACAGTTTAGGATAGGCCAGCATGTGCTGGTTTTATCTTTAGTTCAGTATAGTAATCAAAGATAATTAAATTCCTCTTAAATCTGTTTAAAGGGTTTTAAATTTTGACTTTGCTTTTGCCCAGTGCAGCATTTTTGAAACTCTGACCATTGAATATCTCTGAAAGTTACTACCATAATTTGGGTGCCATCTAGTTTTGTATGATTTTAAAAAAATTACAAGGTTATTAAGTTGAAATATACAAAAAGCAACATTTATAAACTAAAGCATCCCTTTGTAAAATGCTATCTTTTCATTCCAGTTGTAACCACATTGAAATATAAAAGGTCATAACAGCCTGGCATGGGCGGCACGCATCTGTAATCCCAGCGTTCAGGCGGCTGAGCCAGGAGAGTCACTATGAGTTCGAGGCCAGGTTAGGCCCCCATAGTGAGTTCCAGACCAAACTATATAGCGAGACCCTGTTTCTTTTTTAAAAAAATAAAACATCAGAAGTGATCGTATGATCAGTTACCTACATTGCCCACACATTTATGGAGCTTATGGTAAGTGGAAAGGAAGAAATCATTTCATATCAAGTTCTATAGAGAGGTAAATGTAAAATAGCTGTAATTATAAGGTAATACCACATTCTTCTATAAGTTTGGGCATGAATGAGAATGGATTCTTTTTCAAATATACCTTTTTAAAAAATGATTGCTCTTGTTTTTTCAGTGCTTCTAGTTCCTTTAATAATTTCTTTTTAACACAGTCATTTCCCAACTTTTAAAAATTGAAGTTCCTGAGAATGTTAGGGTCCTTCTTCTGTTTCCCGACCGCTGATGACGGGTAATTGCCTCATGGGATAAGCTGTATTTTAGGTGCATACTCACTCTCAATTTGTTTTTTAAATCTGGTGAGAATTTTGCCCTCAGTTGGAGAAATGTTCCCATGTGGTCATTTCTTAGAGCTTCACAGGTTTTCTCAGATGAAACAGTTTTCTGTGTCAATTTTTCAACTTGAAATTTCCACACAACACTGAGAGTATAAATGTAAATTTCACGTCCAGCCTAATGCAGGCTTTGGGGTTGAACTGGTCCTAGTGGACTCCACCACTGTGCTGTCCACCTTCCACTCCTTGCTTGACTCTGGAGGAGATGTGCTTCCCTGGTAGATTCCCTGAACTAAAGGCTATTTGCACTATCATTTCACTCAGATGCAGCCTTTCCAGATACCTGGGTTTTCACATAGGGTCTTCCAGCAAGCCTGACTTACACAGCTCCAAGGGAGTTCTGTTCCTGTGTGAGGGGTGAAAACTTCCTCGGACCAGCATGCCTGTGTCTTCCAGCTGCTGAAGTACTAGCTTATGTGTTATCTGTGCTGGCTTTGACCCCTTGCTTCCTTATTTATAGAGATTTCTATAACTTATTTCAAGATTTACCACATTTTAAGCATTTTGGTATGCTTTATAGCTTCTGTGTTCATGTTGCCACAGACTGAATGGAAGTCTGGGCAGGAAAAGAAGGTATGTTCCGTTGTTAAATTACTAGAACTGAAATTAAATTTTGGGGGATGAGATTAAAAAATGTGGGGATAACTTGGTGAGGGCTTTTTAGAGTCAACATCTGAGCTGAGGACCAAAGGATGGGGAGCAGGATGAGAGGAGAGGCGGGTTTGTACAATTTCCCTGCAGAGTGGAGAGCTGGAAGGCAAGGCAGCAGAGAGAGCCTGGGTGCATGAGAGCTGGGAGGGGTGGGTGCTGGTGGGAGAGAGACCGCCTGGCTGGAGAGCAGAGGAGGGGGCTGAGGCAGTGGTGCCACAAGAACCATGCAAGGAGAGGGCTTCAGGAAAGAGCAGGGCACCTAACCGTGCCAAGGAGTACAATGAGCAAGAGCTCATTGGATTTGGTGCCACAGTGGTTAGGGAAGTCTTGTGAATCCCAGTTGCTGGCAACCCATTCTAGTTGCTCAGATGAAGACGTCAGAGCCTGTCTTGACCCCACCTCACTCACAATGTGCTACCTAGTGCAAGAGATTCCGTTTGCTTGGTCTTCAAGTACACATGTACTCCAATTCTCACCACTGTCCATGAGGGCAGAGGTCCCTGTTGCGTTTCAAAGGCTTAGAACATCAGTATTCCTCATTCAGTACTTGCATGATAAGTGTTGAGTGAATGAACAGCAGTTCTGATGTATATCTAACTGAAATTTGTTTTGAATTTACAGTTAGAATTGCATGTTTTAATCATATAAATTATATGCAACTCTAATTGAACTTTGGTAATATGTTAGCTAAAATGATTAATCTTTATTTTTAAAAATTTTTGCTCAAGCATTGTTGTATTTATCAAGTTACTATTCCTGAGACAGTTTTCACCTTGTAGTTGGTTAAAAACCAGACTTTTCAATTATAAGATTAAAATTATTTGTAGGAACTAATAATGATGTAGAATTTCTTCTGCACAAAGTGCTTATCCAATAAGCAAAGAATTTTCAGGTTATAAAAAAGTGCAAATATTCAAGGGTTCTTACTATAAACCTTGGAGAAACTCATTTGATATGTGTATATCTCATAAATATGTTTATGTTTAAATGATAAGGATGTGATTGAGTATACTACTTTTTATTAATGAAAAATATAAATTGATTGAAATGTATCAACAATTCATATAGAATATTTTTAATTTTTAAATTATTTTTAAAAAATTGATAAAATATATAGATTTATGGGATTCTATTGGGTGTTTTCATACATGTATACATCATATAATGTCCAAGTTAGGGTAAATATTTTTACTAAATGCTGGGATTACAGGCGTGCACCCCCCAGGGTAAACATTTCTACCCCCTCACACATTTATCACTTCTTGTGGTAAAACATTTAGAACCCGTTCTTTAAAGATTTTGCCAAGTGTATAGTTCATCAGGATTACCAGGCTTGATCTACTGTGCAAGGGAGCAGAGGTGCTCACTGTGACTCAACACCCATTGACCACCTTTCCCCCATCTGTCTCCTCTGTCCCCAAGATCTCCTATGCAAGATACTTAAAATACTGAAGTTTTTGACTGGTTAATTCTAGTAAGAACTTCTAAGCTTTCTTGATTACAAGCTAAGATGTTGACCTCAGATTCCTTCCTTTTATTTTTTCCTCCAACCATCTCTTCTGCTTTTTGTTTTATTTTTACTTTTATGTCTCCTGTCATAAAGCATCTCCTTCCTCATCCTTACTCCACCGAATAGTCTAGGCCATTGATGGCCAACCTTTTAGACCTTTCAATGATACGAACAGCTCAACACGGCATGCATACCATAGTTTCACCACCACTGGTCTATGGCCCACTCTAGAAAACAAACATTAAAAGACAGTGAACCACTGTGCTTAACTTGCCCTGCAGAGTTCACCGCCTGTGTTCAATCATCACTCTCCACATAAGGATGTTTCTTTACTGAATATATTTCTTTGGTCTTCTACCAAGTAGTACAATAGTGATATAACAATAATACCTCTTTCTTGCACATTTAGAAATCAGACCCAACCCGTTCTCTAGTCGTCAAAACTGACATCCATTTCCAGTTTCATTTGGGTCATTTGTCTTTCGGGCTCTGAGTCTGCTTAATGTCTTCAGCTTAACTGATAGAGGCCGCAGAAGGCTGTGAGCTATGATCTTGCTATGATCTGCTTGTGTGAAGCACACGTACTGTTATATGAACATCACACCTGGGAGGCAGAAACAAAAGAAATGAGGTTCAGAGCCCTAAGAGTATTAGCGACGATACAGGCTGATAGTGTGGAAATTCAGTCCAGCTGGGCAAAGGTAAAGCACCGCCTTGTCTTTGTTCACTTAGGTATCAAATCAAGAAAACACGAAGCCTAATTTCCTTTCTCTTTACAAGTTTATCTTTTAAAAATTATATGAATCAGTGAACAAATATTAAGATTGATTTTCAAATGTTGCAAAAAAGAGTATGGCTAGAAGCAACCCAAGTACCCAACTTTGGAAACAAGCTGGAAGGAATTGTATCCATCTCTTCATTTCACTCTTTCCACCTCTGTGAGCCTCTTTTTCTTTCTCTCCATTAATTTTTCTTTGTCTTGCTCTTCTTTCAATACTTTCGCTTAAAGGAAAATATTAACTGAATGAAACAAGCTATGTTTTAACATGATAATTTGGCATTTTGTGCTGCTTTTTCTTTTGCTTTGAAAACTTTCAGGTGAATTTAGTTTAGAAATAAAGATTAAATTATCTCATTTTCTTAACATGTAGGGGAAGCCAACAAAATCAACCTATCTATGAAATTTTCAGTTGCCTTCAGTATAATTTTCTTACTGTGATGAACAGAGGTACTAAAACTTTACAGTTAATGCATTAGTTTATGTAATATAATTTCACTTTTATGAAAAATAAAAAGCAAGTGAGGCAGTGGATGTCTACATAGTAGGGTAAGAATATATTTTAAAAATATTTTCAAAGTAGATTACAGAAAATACTTGTGAAATTGGTACAATTTCATGATAAATACTTTCTAAAATTAGGCTATCCCTCTATCATAATGATGATATTATGGGAAGCTTATTATGTTATTAATGACTGCCAAATTCTCTAATTTAATGAGACCAGAATGACACTAATAATTACTTCTGTTCCATTGTTCATTTAAAAAAATTAAAATAGTGTTTTTCCTCTCAAGTAACTAAAAAACTCCAGATCTCTGGATGTATTTTATGAGGAAGAAAATATCAGCTTTTAAGAAATTCTTTATATCTCCTTATAACTTTTTTTTTTTGATACCAGGAATTGAACTCAGAACCTAGCACTTGCAACACAAGTGCTTGTGCCACTGAGCTATATCTTGATCTGCTGATTATAAAATCCAAGTAGGTTCTCAATCTAAAGTTGGAAAATAAAATCTTGGAAACCATACTTTGCTAATTATATTGACAAAAATAGGTGACTATAGGTCATACTTGGGTCTCAACAACTCCTTATGAATTACTTCTTAACCTTGAAAAGACTTGGCCTGTATGCAGATTTATGAGCCTATGTGTTTTAGATCTTTGAACTTGCTTTCTCTTTTGTTACATGAGAATTACACAGTGAGGAGGTGTAACATTATGAGGCTTCTAGTCTCATAAAATGTCCATGTGTAAATATTTGCTGATGAAAGAAAAGGTAGACTTGGCTTTAACATGAGATTCTGATTTCAAACAATTCAGATATAAAAACCATCACTCTATTTTGTCATTAGTATCTATGTAAATCTTTTAAATTCTTCAGTCTTTAAGACATGTATAATGTATTTATCTGCATTATATACTCCTGTTTTTTGTTTAAATATCTATATCTCATCATATTTAGATATTGAAAATAAATCCTAAGTGATTCTTATATCTTATATATGACTAAAGTGAAAACAAGCAAACTTCTGAGGGAAACATGTGGGAAGGATATAGATAAAAAGATACACAAAATATTATATATTAGAAATATTTTTGGTTTTTTATATCTTCTTGCTTTAATGTAGTTCTAAATTTTTTCTTTGTGACTTTATAAAAAAATAAATAGCCAGTGTGCTTTCTATTTTCTAACTTAATTGCCCCTATAGGCTTTGCTACAAAAAATAATTTTGCAGCAGGAAAATTTCAGACTTGTTCTAATCTCTTTTTATTTTCCCTCCGTGTAAATCCAAGTCATAGCTCAGCAAATACTACAAAATGATTTATTTTTTTAACTTCCTTATAATATTCACTAAATAGCATAGTATATTTAGCATCCCATTGTTATTTCCATAACAAGTTTTGTTAATCAAAGATATTACTGGTTATATTTCCCAATCACATTTTTATATGTTTTGCTGGCAAAACTCCAGTCCAGGTTTTTCCATTCAGAGGATAACCATGGTGAAGAACAAAGTGCTTTCCAGGGCTGTGGGGAGATGTGAAGGTGTGTTTGTCCATATGTCTCACTTTGTAACTTTCCACACTTCTTTCAAATCAATTCTCTTCTCGTAATGAGAAAGAAATGTGAGGAAACTGACTTGCTATTTAGGCTCTGCCGTTTAATCAACAGCAATGGTCAGATAAAGCAAAGCTTCAATGTTAATGTAAATGTAATAGTACTTTGTCAGTGTTGGTCTGCACACTGTGTAACAGGCACACGATCACCCTTTTGTCAAGAGACCCACGCTGTGGACACAAAGGCTAGTAAGGCAATGGCTCTACTGTCAAGGAGCTCGCTTACAGTGTAGTAAGAGTCTCAAAGACGCACACCATCCATCGTAAGATACTCATGTATGAGTGATGGGAAAACCAGCCAGTTCTGGAGTAGCAGTGCTTCTTGTTGGGCACCAAGTATCAGAGGAAGTAGAAGAAAGATTGTGATTTTTCCATGTCCATGTGGAGACAGAGGAGTTCACAAAGCAGAAAAGGGCACAGAAAGGCATTCAGCTGGGAAAATCAGAGGACACAGAGTAACTGTGAAGGGAATGAGCTGGAACTTATGTGGCTCCTTCACCCACACAAACTCCTTTCAAGGCTCTGAGCTGACAGTGTGTTTGTAACTAATTTTTTAAAAGTATCTCTTCCAAAATTGCATGAATTTCATTTTCATGAAAGTTCAATCCATTCCTGAGAATGCATGGAAAGGAGTGAAGACGTGTTTCATAAAAACACAGTCACCCCTTCTGGTTGTGCCAGTGGGCAGTGATAGGATATGGGGCAGGTAACTGACATTTCTGAGTTTTAGAAAACCCAAATTTCATTCTTGGAAGCAAATGTTGAAACTGAGTTATCCAGTTATTGTTGCTGTCCACTGTGGCTGGCTGAGAAAGTACCCAGGCAGGGTTCCTGAAGCTGAGAGAAAGGATTCAGTTCACCAGGTCTGTAAGCTTAGTTTCTTTACAGTGAGCGGTTGGATGTTGAATGCTTATTTAGATATTATTTCTGTGCTATCCACTCATAAACATCATTTGTTCTTCTGATACTTACTGAATGCTTCCTATAGCTCCACTCTCTTTATTTTTCTATGGTATCTACAGTGCTTCAGGCTTCTCTGTGAATGTTTGAACATTTAAAGAGGGCATAGATTACAAAAAGATACCCTGAATTTCATTCTTTAAGAAGGCATGCTTTGCTTGATTTTCTTTGTTTCTCTGATGAAAAAAATTTCTTTCCTCCCACACCATACTTTACATTCTCTCTTTATCAAATCTGTGGTTACAACTGAATTCAAATGACTTCTTCAATGACATTTTAAAACTTTATCCCAAAAAGATATTTATTTGCCCTTTTATTTCTTTCAGCCCCTTGGTTATCAAGATTTCTGTTTATGTGTTTAGGGTTAACTGCGCAGCTATTTCATAGTTGCATATTTTTTCTTTTCCTTTTAATGGGCAATGCTGCAATCTATCTTTTCTTCTCTGTTGTCTAGCACAATGCTTAATGCCTTTTAAGTGATAATTAGGTGGAAGGATTTGAGTACTAGGAGTATGGGAAGGGTGCGTTTAGCCAACTGTCTAAAATTCAGGTAATATTTCACTTTTTCCCAGATAAGTGATGTAAAAGAGCTGTGGGCACCTGGTTTTGTTACTTTTCTCTCATTGCTGAGCAAAATACCCAATCCCAAGGTTAAAGGGAGGAAAGATTTGTTTAGCTCCCAGTCTGTAGTGGTTTCAGTTTATAATCAGCTAGCTCCAAGGCAGGGTGGTGTGGCAGAGGGGCAACCATTCATGGTAGCAGAAGACAACAAAAGCAACTAGAGCAAAAGGGCAGAGCTAGCCTCTTTTCCTCCCTTATATTGTATGTAGGCTACCCCCCCTATGGTAGGTATGCACTCACACCACTAATCCCAGCAATAGATAATGAACTAATTACAAACTCTAGATTCAACTGCCTCCAAAAAGCCTGCCTCTCTCTAGGCTGCATGAAGCTTTGGGGGAACATCCATAAAACATCCATAAAAACATCCAACTCAATTTATGGGAATAATTTAATTTTTTGTACCTCAACTTTGCTATATTTATTATTGTCTAGTTACCTTTTTATCATTGCTGGGACAAAATAACTGATGCCCAGAATTAAGGAAGAAAAGGTTTATTTAGCTCACAGTTTGTGGAGGTTTCAGTCCATAATCAGTGGGTTCCAAGGCAGGATGGCACACAGCAGGGGCAACTCTTCATAGTGGTAGAATACAGCAAAAGCAACAAGAGCAAAATGGAGGAGTGGCAGGGAGCAAGCCTCTTTCCCTCCCTTATATTGTCTGCAAACTACCCACCCCAGGATAGGTATAGCACTCACACCCATGAATTAATCATAAACTCTAGAAGCCCACCCCATGACAGCATGAGGCTTTGGAGGGACATACAGACACAAACCATAACAATTTTGGTTTCTATCACAGGCCATTTTTGCTTCAAGAATTCAGGTGGAAAATTCTAATGCTAGTTACTTAGCTAAAGTTTTAGGACTGCTTGACTACTGTGATTCTTTTGCAACTTTCATGCTCATATCTTTCATCCTACCTTTACCTACCAAATACATAGCCAAGTAGCCAAACTGACCTATTGTTCTCCCTTTGAAAGAGTGTAATTGTCTATGATTCCATTAAACTGTAACCCTAAATTACTATATAAACTATTTCATCTCAATTTTTATGGTAAAGACACTGAGATATTGAAATAAATTTTCTTGCTCCTATTTTAGATTGAGAGAAGCATTAGTAAGATCCTTACCCTTCAAAGATTTCAAGTCCTTTTTTCTCCTTTTGGAAAAAGCAGTTTGTAATGTTGAGACAATGGAAAAATGTGTCCTTAAATGATTTAGGGAAGATCACAAAAAGAGTTATTGATTTATTGGAAGTCAGAAGAAATTATATTTTTTATCAAATTAAATTTCCTCTGTAAACCATTTAAAGAATCCAATTTTTGTTTATAATGAAAGCCAAATTGCAGTGAAAATTCCTTCAGCTTTTGCTTTGCTTCTGTTAAAGTATCTGTTCATGGACCTTGAGTGTGTTGTTTACTTTTTTTTCTCATTGCTGAGACAAAATACTTGATGCCCAAATTAAGAGGGAACGTTTTATTTAGCTCACAGTTTGTGGAGGTTCCAGTCCACAGTCAGCTGGCTCCAAGTCAGGGTAGTGTAGCAGAGGAGCAACAGTTCATGGCTGCAGAAGACAGCAAAAGTAACAAGAGCAAAAGGGGAGGTGCACAAGAGAAGGCTCTTTCTGTCCCTTATATTGTATGTAGACCACCTACCCTAGGGCGGGTGTAGCACTCACATCCATAATCCCAACATTGGACCATAAATCAATCACAAATTCTAGAAGCCCATACCATAGCAATGTGAGGCTTGGGTGGGACATCTAGACACAAACCATAACATTCTGCTCCTGGCCCCCCAAAATTTATGTACATCCCTTTATGCAAAAGACATTTTAGCCCATCTCTAAGAGTTGCCAAAGTCGTAGCCAGTTTCAGCATTGCTGAAAAGTCCAAGTCTCAAGTCTCCCCCAAGGTCTAAGGCAAACTCTTAGCTGAGCCCCTGCACAAATGAAAAGTTAAACATTTCCAATATTCAATGGCACAAGATAAACATTACCATTTCAAAAGATACAAAGCATTGGAAGCAAAGCAATCAAAATCCAGTAGGGCAACATTAAGTCCAGTAGTTCCAGGTGGAACATCTGAAGCAATCTGTGGTAAGTTGTGGGCTCCAAAGGATTTGCATGATTCTGCCCCTATGGCACTTTTGGTGGTTGTAACTCCCACAGCTTCTGTCTTAGGCTTGATTTGCTTCCTCCTTGCAGGTTTTCTTTGGTGACCCATGTTTCTGGCTTTTCCAAACTTCTGGGATCTCCACTGCACCTTTGGCTTCACCCTGACAGCTTCACACACTACTCTCTCAGAGGCATGCTGCCTGGACTCCCAGGCCTTCTAAAATCAGGGTGGAAGCCTTCTTACCCCCACAACTCTTGCATTTTGCATGTGCCTAAAACCAGCACCACATGGATGATGCCAAGGTCCTCTGCCAGCTGGAGCAGTAGCCAGGCTTTCTTCTCTCTTGACTGTAGGGGTTGAGTACCTGGGTTGCTGAGCATGCTAAACCTGATTCTGAGGAACAAATTCTCCATGTCACTCCCATTCTGGAACATAGTTTTCTGTGGCTTTCTTTTCAAAGCAAAGTATTTCACCTTTACAGTTTTGAGGCTGCAAAGGGTGGAGACTTGCTGCTCCTAGTGATGCCCTCAGGCCATCTTTTCTATTCTCTTGTTCCTTCTCAGCAACGGAGATCTCCTCTGCTCCATATTTGCAGTCCACAGCTTTACTGGAACTTCCCTTCTGGCCAAACTCACATTTTAAATCATCCTGCTGGGCTCTTTTCTCTTGATTCTCGATGTAAACCTGGCTAAAAGCTTCCAACGATAGCCATGCTACCACTTTAACATTAGACTGCCTTGAAATTTCTTTACCCAGATTAATTAGTCCACTGCCCTTAATCTCAGTCTCAGGTAATGTCTCTGGACCTGAGTAAAATGCAGACAAACTTTCTGCCACGCCATAACACACATCATCTGGAGTCCAACAACCAATGCAGTCCTTCTTCCCAGCAGAAACCTCCTGAAACTGGTCTTTACTGGCAGGATTTCTACCAGCATTCTGGTCTTTTGAGCTCTGACCAGGATCTCCCATATGGAACAGCAAAAGGTGTTCCAGCTCTAATCTTTCAGGCGACATCTCTGAACCTTCCCAAATTCTTCCACAAGCCATTCCCAAAGGCTCTTGAATCACATGGTCAGGTATAGTCATAGCAACAACCCCACTTCTCTGGTACCAAATTCTGTGTTGGTTATTTTTCTCTTATTGCTGAGATAAAATACCTGATACCCAAAATTAAGGAAGGAAAGGTTTATTTAGCTCACAGTTTGTGGAGGTTCCAGTCCATAGTCACCTGGCTCCAAGGCAGGATGGTGTGGCAGAGGAGCAATAGTTCATGGCAGCATAAGATAGCAAAAGCAACAAGAGCAAAAAGGGAGGCACACAAGTGAAGGCTCTTTCTGTCCATTATGTTGGATGTAGGCTACCTACCCTAGGGTGTGTATACCACTCAGACCCATAATCATAGCATTGGACCATGAATCAATCATAAACTATAGAAGCCCGCCCCATGACTGTATGAGGCTTTGGTGGAACATCTAGACACAAACCATAATACTGAGTATGCGGTTCATTGAAAGTCAGCTCACAGAAAACAGAAGGGAGTGAGGGAGAGAGAGAGAAAGAGAAAGAGAGAGATTTTAAAAGATGAATACTTATGGGTAGTTGGTTGTGAAAGGGAGGCTATTTCTAAAGGAAAAATTGGTAATCTGATAATCTGTTAATGTAGTGCTTTGATACAACTCACAATCCTATTATTTTCTACCATGTATGAATTTATCACAGTCTTGCTTCATTGTCAAGGCTGACTGTAGGACACATGCTTTGAACTAATGTCATACTGGAGATCAGCTATTTCTCACTGTGGTTCCCTGTGGGCACCTTGCAGGGAGCTTGTTTATTACTCTAGTGCAAGGTGGACTGGCTTACCATTGCAAAGTTGGCTGAAAGTAGTGCCCACATTATGCTTTCTGCCATCAAATACTAGAAGTTTCCATACTTACAGGTGGAATCTCTGAACAGTGGAATCAATATCTATATAGAGAAATAGAAATTAAAATGATTTGGGCTCAGATCATAACATAATGATCTTTTGTTCCAAGGTTTGGCAATGCAATACAGTTATTATGAGTATATTGAAAAGAAGGTAAATTATGTCTAGGCTTTTATATTAGATTTGTTCTGGAAAAATTGAAAAGAGCTTATTTATTGTTTTCTCTCATTATTTTGTAAGAGTAAAAGGCATTCTTAGTTGAAGTGTTGGTAACCTTTCACAGGAATTATGCACGCAGCTGTTTTAATGGTGCCAGGGTGGGACGATCTTTACTAAGGAAGTGTCCTCTGGGCTGTAGGGTAACTATTTTAAAAGGTTTTCAGAGGAAAAATTTGATACAAGCCTTTAAAATTCTCTTCAGGTATTAGAGTATCAAATGAGAATGTAGGGCCCTTCAGTGCATCCACTGAGGTAGATGCAGACACCAGATGCAATAGCAGTTGCCACAACCTGCTACGTGTGCACTGGCACAATGCCTGCCCTGCTTTTTGGCCAGTTTGGGTTCATGTCAACTGGCAACATTTCCCCTTCTCAGTGCTTACATGTCTGTATAAAGCTAGTTGTTTCAGAAATTCATGTGCTTTTTCCTTTGTTTTACTGTTTCTTTTTCTTTCTTTCTTTCTTTCTTTTTTTCTTTCTTTCTTTCTTTCTTTCTTTTTTTTTTTTTTTTTTTGGTACTGGGGATTGAACTCATGACCTTGTGCTTGTCAAGCAAGCACTTATGCCACTGAGTGATATCCCCAGCCCATACCCTACTTTTTCATTTTTCTTACCTTTTAACCACCTGAATTGGTTAAAATATCCTTAAATGTCACTACTAGAACATTGAAGAATGATTTCACCTGGAGCCTGGAAAATTTGTTTCCATCAGCTATTATTTCCATTGATAGGAACCAAGAGGTACTAGTCTTGAGTGAAGCCCACAGTAATGTGTGTTCTGATATAAGAAGGAGAGTTGAATGGCATCTCCTCTGTTGGTGTCAGTGTTGATGGGGTACATGAATGGGGAGGATGTTAGAGTGTGGTGGCTAAAGGCCCTGTTCTTGGGTCAAAGTCACCTGTATTTCCATGTCAGCTCTCTGTGTTCCTTGCAGGTTTGCATAACTTCCTCAAGCTCCAGTGCTATGACCTGTAACTTGGAGAATCAAACTTGCATCTACACTATGGTGTTCTGATGCTCCAATTAATATTCTACATGAAGTGGATACCACAGAGCTTCATACATAGTAAGTTCTCAGTAATGCTTTCTAAATTGAATAAATCAATAATGACTTGTAATTCTGAACCTTTTATTATGCAATTGAATTACCTTTGTGTTGAACTTAATTTTCTTCCATTTTCTATTATATTTTATTTTAAGAGAAACATTGCTTCCATCAGTTATAAACTGAAATTTATTACAAAATAAAATGAAAATATTTGGCTGATTTCTGGTATGGTAGAGGTAGGGAAAGGTAATTTGCATGTGCTAGTGAATAGTTATAGAATCAATTTATAAATAACCTCTTCCAGCCTGCAACCAGATGCAGTTTAGCTATTACTTACTGCTAACTGTTAGAGATGTGATTAATTGTGGTCTCTGCTAATACTAATTTTTATTTGCAGCTGTTCCCCAGCACTAGCATCACCACCTGATCTCCACCCCAGAGCAGGAATAGGGAACAACACAGCCTAGAACTCCTACATTCACAGTTTATAGTAGAGTCCATGGTCCCATAAGAATCTAATATTGCCAGTGATCAGCTTCAGTGGTGCACAGCTATAGATACAAGTAAAGCTTAGCCTGCCTGCCTTACTTATCTTCTGCTATCTGGCACAGAGCCTAACAGGCCACAGCCCAGGAGTTGATAAGGTCATATTGAGAGTTGACTGTGCTGTTTGGAAGTAGGCCCCAATCAGCAGAGGCAGGCCTCTGGATTATAACCTGAAGGGCATATGCTTGCCCTGACTCCTTCCCTCACTCTGCTTCCTGGCCTCATGGTGTGAGCAGCTGTCCTCCATCATGCCCTTTCACCATGGCATTTCTGCCTTGGAGCCTGCTCACCATAGATGGAGCTCACCAGCAACTGTGAGCCAAAGTAAACTACTTCTCTTTAAAGCTGTGTGTGTCACATATTGTATCCTAGTTATGAGAAAGATGATTAATACAGAAAATTGGTAGAAGGAATGATGTCATTGCTGTGAACGTACCATATTCAGAAGCTTGTGGACTGGTTTATGGGAGAAGTGTGGAAAAGTTTGGAGAAATGGGCTAAAGAAGTGCTATACTGCTGTGAGCAGCATCAGAGTTTAGAAGACCAGAATCCCAGTAGAAATGTGGACAGTAAAGGTCAGGCTCAGCAGCTTTCAGTGGAGAACTAGGACTCCATTAGCAGAAAATGTGTATTTTTCTGGGAGAAATTTTGTCCCTATTTTGACCATGTCCTGAGACTTTGTAGGAGTTTGCAACTAAGGGAAGCAAACTAACTAATCTGGAAAAGAAAATATCATGGCAGCCTAAAATTTAGGCTATGGGGAATATTACTAGCTTCTTTTAGGCAGATTTACAGTAAGCTGGAAAAAAAGTACAACTGAATGATATGAAAAGTTTAGTTTTGCCAGAAAGGAAGCACCTCCAAAGTTGGGCCAAAGACTGTGGTTACGGAAAAGAAGCAAAGTGCTTTGTATAAGAACAAAAGAAAAATGGCTTGGGAGCACCTCAGAAATGAGCCAGATCCTAGCCATCATAGACTCAAGGGTGTAAAACTGTCAGTCTTGCAGTTGAGAAAGCAGTTCCTGCAATGCTTGTTCAGCTAAGTGTATCCCTAAGTTTACCCATCCAGGCACTCAGAGACCAGTGCAACCATGGTCAAAGGAGACTGGGCACTGATCCAGGTGGCAGGCAACTTTGGTGTCCCCCATGTGGTACTGGGTTTTCAGACATGCAGAAGGCAATTTATAGGATGACTGATCTTCCACCCAGAACTTAAAAGGAGGCCTTGGAAGCCAGGCAAAGGTATGTGACAGGGATACGGTGCATGATGGAAGTCCATGAGAGAGCAGTGAATAAAGTGGTGAGAGCAAAGCCAAAGATGCAGTGGAGACTCCAGGAAGTTGGAAATGCCAGCAACATGGGATGTCTACTGAGAAAAGCCACAGGTAGTGAGCACAACCAGCCTACCAGGAAGGTGACACAGGCTGCAAACAGCAAGCCACACAGGCAGGGCTGCTCATGCCCTCGGAGGACAATATTTCACCACAACCTGCCCTACTTGCTGGACAGGGAACTATAGATTTAATGTTTGCCCTGGATTTCTCTTGTTTTGGTCCATTTTCTTTCTATCTCCCCTCTTCCCTTTTAGAAGGGAGTATTTATTCTGTGCCATTGCATTTTGGAAGTGTTTAATTTTCTTTTTGTTTTTTTTTTTGGTTTTTTTTTTGGTTTTTCTCTGGTACCAGGAACCGAACTCAAGACCTTGAGCTTGCCAGGCAGGCGCTTTTGCCGCTGAGCTAAATCCCCAGCCCCTTAATTTTCTTTTTGATTTTTATGGGGGCTGACAGCTAAGAATTTGCCTTGAGTATCAGAGAAGATTTTCAACTTTGACTTCTCAGCAGTTCCAGAACATTTAAGACTTTAGTGACACTTAGAGAAAGAATAAGTGCATTTTGCAAAGTGAGATGGACATGAACATTTTGGGGGCCAGGGAAGGATTGCTATAATTTAAATCCAAAACGCCAATCAAGTTTCGTGTTGGGGGGGTGCTTTTAGAAGACGATTAGATCATGTGGGTACTTCACTTGTCAGTGTGGTAGCCCGTTGATAAGTCTTAACTAACTGTGCTGTTCAAGGCAGAGTCTTGTCAGAAGAGAGGGTGGCTGAGGGTGTAACGGAGAAGACTGTGTTCTTATCTCCAGCTCCTCCCTCCTCTTTGCTCCTGGCCACCACAGTGTGAACCAGTTTCCTCCTCCATGCCCTTTCACTGTGCTGTTCCTGCCTAGGAGAACCACAGCCAAGCAGAGACACAAAGATGACTGAACATACAGGTGTACCTACTTCCAGGTACAAGTGATGTCTCAGAACACTGCAGTCATTAACTTAGTGTTCCACCTGTGTCTCTGGGTAGCTTTGTTCAAAACTACTTATTTCCTGGATGCAGTGGCAGATGCCTATGTCTGACATATTCTGGAACCTGAGACAGGAAGATAGCTTGATCCCAGACTTGGAGACCAGTTTGGGAAATAGCAGGAACCCAGCACAGAATGGAATGGCATGGAATGGGATGGGATGGGATGGGATGGAATAAAACAGAAAAACTAAGTCACCATTTTTGTTCTGATTTGATCTTGTATGCCTCTGTGTCATAATCATGATGTGTAATTGTAAGTAGTTTATCAATGGGCCAATATTTCACCTTTCCTCTGGAAAAACGTTCTAAGAACTTTTAAATCTTTTTAGCCCTTTAATTCTAAACATATTAAAATACAAAAAATGAAAAAATATTAAGAGCTCACTTATGGATTGAGCACTAACTCTCTGGAAGCAGTCTAGAACACTCTTGCATCTCCAAATAGAGAGCTATTTGCTTCTAATCCCACTAGTTAGAACCTAAAAACAGGTTCTGAAAACTAAGAGAATCAATCTTCTCTCAGGATTTTTGCTTGCTAGGAGTTTACCTTACAACTCAGAGCCAACTTTCACTTGGGCTTTTGTCAGTCCTGGGACTGTTGAGATTTGGGGAAGGGAATATTGTGTTTTGGTTGCATGTGGGATAGTTGTATCAAGTTAAGCAGGGTTAGGATCTTTCTATTTAGAGCATAAAGTTTTAAGGAGATGTTTGGGTGTCAAGGAGTGCCAAGGAGTAAAATGTGATTAAGCTTGAATGTGTCAATGTAATTGGTTTGGGAGCCACGCAGGGATTAGTAGGACACACTTATGTATGTTGGGTGGGTAACAGAGGCATGAACAGCTCCTTGCTCCTTCCTTCCTCTGCAGCACTCCACTCTGTTCCCAGAGGCTATGCGCTGAGCATCTTCACTATATCCTTTTACAGTGATGCCTCAGATTTGGAGCCATCCAAATATGGACTGAGTCCTCTGAAACTGAGCAAAATTAAACCTCTTTTATAAATTGTGGATGATACTCAAACCTTAAGTTATTCCTAAGTAAATGTGGGAAAGGCTAAGCTGAGAGAGAGAGAGAGAGAGAGAGAGAGAGAGAGAGAGAGAGAGAGAGAGAGA
>NW_004955526.1:2244417-2284246 GCF_000276665.1 Chinchilla lanigera | reverse complement strand
AGAGAGAAGGAATATAGATTTTGCCTTTTAGCTTATTTACTGATAACAGTGCCTTAGGGGAGTGTTAGAGTATGGCCAGTATTCCTGCTTTTAGTGGCACGGCTCTGAGCATTTTTTCTAAAGGTTAAGCTATTCTGGAGTTGTCGTGATGAGCAGAAGCCTCACATCCTCAGATTTTGCTTATTAACTGTAACATGGTGGATCCTATTATTTCTTTTCCTGTATCTGGTAATGGTTCTGATTTCTGCAAGAATTTGACAATATCTGGAGGTCAGACTGCAAGATAAAAAAATACATGCATTAAGTATATATTTTAGAGGACAGGGAAACTTGATTAATTATGAATAATTTATCAAGAAGTTTCTCCTCCAAGTTCTCCATGGAATGGGTGGTTGTTATTAACTGGAAAATGTCAATGAATAATTTGCATCAAAAAGTGGAAACAAGTATGACTAGAAGACATGATATGACAATTTAAACTTTTATCACACTATTTATTTTTACTTTAATATACATTAAAAGTAACTTTTTACTTGTAGTCATGTTATTTTTAAACATAGATTCTTTGTTTGTTTGTTTTTCTTCTGGTATCAGAAATTTTAACTCACGATCTTGCACTTGCCAGGCAGGCGCTGTGCCACTGAGCTAAATCCCCAGCCCCTAAATAGAGGTTCTTGTAACCAAACTTTACCCTGGTAACCCTGGATTTGTTCCTATTGTTATATTTTTTGCCTATTTCTAGAATGCCATGTAAATGGATTTAACATAAAACATTTAAAACTCAACTAAACTTTTGATATTCATCCATGTTGTATATATTAATCCTCATGTCATTATATCACTGAGTAGCATTCTATTATATGTGTAACCTCAGTTTGATTGTCCATTCACCTATGGACAGATTTATTTCCAGTCTGGGGTGACTAGAACTGATATACAGGATTTGCTTGAACACAAAGTTTTTAAATTTTCCCAGGTAAGTACTCAGAGGGGAGGTGGCAGGGTCATGGAGCTGTGTGAACACTTAAATACAATATTTGCTGCTTGCCAGAGTAGCTATGCTTCTCTTCATACTGCCAATGATTGAGATGTATAGGAGGTTTGCATTCTTGTCAGCACTTGGTATTGTTAGACCTTTTTAAGCTTCAGCCTTTCTCATGGTTACATAGTGATCTTGTCATGGTTTTAATTTATATTTTCTTAATGGCTAATGATATTGAGCTTCTTTTTATCTTCTCATTTGCCACTTTTGCATCTTTGATGAAGCATATGTTCAGACCTTTTCCCACTTGCTGTTGAATTGTTTATTTTGATAAATTTTGAGGGGTCCTTAAATTTTGGATATGACTTGTTAGATAAGTGGTCTGCAAAATTTCTCCCAATCTGTAGCTTATCTTGTAATTTCTTAACAGTATCTTTCACAGAACAAAATTCGGGTGTGTTTTAAGTTCCTCATCTTTATTGGCTTTAACCTTTAGCTTATAACTAAATATAAATCTTTGCAGTCTTTGTTTTGTTTTTGGTACCGGGAATCAAACTCATGACCTCAGGCTTGCCAGGCAAGCACTTATGCCACTGAGCTATATCCCCAGCCCAAAATATAAATCTTAAAGAGACAGCTCAGAGATAGTATAAGTGATTAAGAGAATGAGTCACACAATAGAAATCATACTTCTAGGAATAGATAGATAATGTTTGCTCTTGATTTTTTGGAGAAGCAGAAATCTTTAGTTTCTTTGGTTAGAAAATACTCTTGTAAGACAGTGACTAACATTACATAATACTTTCCAAAAAGTTTGACACATTTTCCTTTTCTAAAATCTATTCTCTTAATCTTAAAATTGCTGTCACTTACTGAGACTACTTTATAATGCAAAATTAATGTTGGATGGCATTCTTCTAGGCTGTTCAGGAGATTAAGTGCAGGAGAAAGGACATTTCATTTCATCTGTACCCTCAAGGCTCAGTGGGGGAACTGAGGCAATTAACTGAGTAATTCAATAAAATGTCTTCTTTTATTTAATTATGAAAATAAAGCTTTTCTTTCTTTTCTCTGGACATGGAGGCTTGTCATTTAGTTTAATTTTGAAAACTTAAATGCATATACATACATATACATATATTCATATACATACATCTCTTAGGCATGAAGATTTTTAATGTTTAAGTATATCAGACCTTTAAAAATTGGCAGCAGTTTTAGAGTTCTGATCTTTATAGTAGTGTGGAATATGACTTAAAAAGCATGTCTAATCTTATATTTTCCCACATTTAATTGTATCCCCTAAAGAAACTACTGCTTGCTCCTAATTTCCAGCTGCCAACATCTGCAATTAGAAACTGGCAAAACAATTACTCTAACAGCTGCTATAAACATATAATTTACAACAAAATGTCAAATGTGTTTTTGGATGTTGAATTAAAAAATGCACATTTTCATTTTAGTTATCACCTAACCTTTCTCTCAACTAATTAATCATTCTGTTGAATAGTTTCCCAAAGAAACCACATTCTATTAGTATTCACCACATTTATTTTCAGTGACTAGATAACAGGACTACAAGGGACAGTCAGCTGTAAACACAAGATTGAATTGCAAAACCTGGTATCTAGATGACCTCTGTAGTCCCTTCTAACACCCAGACCCTTGGATTAGAATCACAAGGAAGCTCTAGTAGGTCTATAAAAATGATCTTTCTCACCTGTGTGGCCTCCCATTCTATTTAGAAAAGTTACAAAGCTCCTATATTATGCCCCATTTCAGGAACTGTTTACAATTCATCAATAACTGTAGTTGAGACAGCTTCTATGTCAAGGAAACAGTCTTTCCTACAATATTTCTGCAAGCAGTGTCATTTGATTGCACAGCTTAAGGCAGGTGTACCATCTTACCCATAAAAGTGCAGATGAAGCAGAATCACAATATTTTTATTAGTTTATTTTGATGAACACAAATTAATGAAACAGTTTCAGTGCCTTCTGGCTTAAGTTCTAATTGAAATTCTCTTTCTTTTAAAGACTTGTATAGCAGAATACAACAGTGCATTATATAACCAAATTCATTAATTTTCAAAATTCATACAAATGCCACTTTCCAACATAAAATCATTATAATACAAAGATTAGTCTAATTCTGTTTGTGTTTCTTAAATTATATTTTATTTAATAATTCTGTGGACAAATTTTCTACAGTGATATTTAGCATGTAAACACACTGATTTCTGTAGAGTCATGGAGAAAGTCTAGCAAGGAAGTTAAGATTTTGAATTGTGCAAAGATGAATCTCAGCCCTATCCTTGAATATACACATACATATACATATACACATACATGCATGTGTGGCCTGAGAGACCAGTTTGTCAGAGAGCAAAGTGGTTACCAGGGCTTCCTTAAGTATAGGAGAGATAAAAGCTAACAGATAATGTGTACTGAGTCAATATTTGTAAATTCTAAAATTAAAATGACAGTGAAATATATATATTCTAAAATAAAAGAATTGACCAGTTTTAAATTTCTACATTTAGCATAGGATTCTTTATGAAACATTGAAATAGATTTATCATTATTATTACAAAGAACAAGTACAGTTCATAAAGGTCATTATAGTTTCTTCCATCTTCATTAGCATAACGTTAAATATTCTTGTGAGTGCCTTGAATTTTTAAATAAAGCTTCTACTGATTTTGCAACTCAACTTTAAAATAGCAGTTAGAAAGAAATAAAATAATTTAAAGGTAAGTGTGCTATCTGAGACAAACACAATTTTAATAATGTGTTCTTAGGAACATACTTTGGACCCATCCTAATGCATGATAATAGGTAGAGTCTGGTAAATAGAATAAATGGAAAAGATGCTTTGTGCTTAGCATTCTTCAGTTCAGTTTCCTGTATAATTATCCAGTAAAATTATCATAAGCATATAAAGAAAAATGATTAAAAGTAAAATTATATTAAGCACTTAGGCTAATTATAATAGCAGGAGTATATGGCTACAAGAAGGGTACATGGGGAAATTTGAGGATGAAGGAAATATTCTGTATGGTCCTGGTTTGATGGAAACATAACTGTACTTGTCAAAATCCATGGAAATACACAACAAAGAGGGACATTTAATGTACACAAACTAAAAAAATAATGAAGAAGGAATTTGGTAAGTAAAAGTTTGCTGAAAGTTGTATGAGTTCAGAAAAACAACATTATATTAACATTGTACTTTGTTTTACAATTATTTTTCTTACAAAAGCATAGGTTAAGAATCCTGAAACTGCTTGACATGACTATTGAGCCTGAACAAATGGGTAAGTGGATCCTGAAGGATGGTCTACAGGATACCTACCTAGTACCCCTCAAGACTTTGAAATATGTCAAAAACAATGAAAACCATAAATCTATTAATTTGTGAAATATTTACTGAGTGCCCATTTTTGTGGGACAGCATTCAAAGATAGAAGTAAAAAGATCAGGCAAGGTTCTTCCTCTCATAGGACTAATATTCTACTTAAGAATATTAGAAAATAAACAATATACAAGTAAATAAGACAAAAACTACGATACTGATAAGAGCTGGCAAAGGACAAAGATAGGGCCATACACACATCATTTGCAACTGGGAAGATGTTATATGAAGACTTCACTGAGACAAAATTTAAGATTGAACAGGAAAGGAGAGAATTAAAATCTGCCTTACAGTGTTAGGTGGTTGGGGAGAGACTAGCAGAGAAAAGAGTTTGTATAAACATTCAAATACAAGAATCACCTTTGTTATGCCAGAATTTCATTGCCAAGAGAGCATAAAAATGGAGAGGCCAGACAGTGTAAGGTTTAGAACTTATTTTGGTGATAGGATCAATATCAGTTCCACATGGAGTAAGTGGGGTTGGAGGAAAGAGAAATCAAGGACTCTGAATTTGGGGCCTCAATGAGGATTTGGAAAGTATCACTTGTAATAAAAGGGAGAAGATCAAAGGAGGACTGAGTTTGAAGAAAGAATTTAAATAGTTTTACTTTGTTTATGTTAGGGTTGTTTTGCTTAGCAGATATCCAGAAGGAGGTAGTGGATAGGCAGATTGAGGAGTCTAGAATCCCAAGAACATACGCATCAGGATCAGATAGATATGAGGATTATCAGGATAGGAATATTTAAGGATATGGAAACTTTAAAAGGCCAAGATTATGGATTTGGAAATTATAAGTAAAGAAAAGGCAGTAAAGCATACTATGAGGAAGTAGCCAGTGAAATAGGCAAAAGACAGACGAAGCAATTTTCTAGGAGTAAATGTTCATCTGAGCTGAGCTGAGCTGAGAAAGAAGGATTTAACCACTATTCCGGTGGTTAGGAAAGGACATCAGGAAGTTCTTTCATTTTTATTTCTTGGTAAACACAAACAACAGATAAACTTGTCTTAACCCAAGGACAAGAGGGTGACAGACAAAGGGAAAAGGAAGACAGTAACAAAGAGAATTCCAGAGCAAGGGGTGCGGGGCGGAGCGGGGCGCAGTGGTTCTTAGAGCCTGTGATAAACGCTAGTCCAAAAAAGGAAAGATTAGTAAAGATCACATGAACAGCACATCTCTCAGCAAATCTCTGCAAATCATCTGCTACAGGATTGAAAATAAACTCAGGAAAGCTATTTGGAGCATTCAGAAAAAAAGTAAGATATGTCCACTACAATAGATCAACACAACCCATAAGAATATACCACCCTAGGACAAGGGAGCAGGAAAATGGAGATGATCACCAGGCAGCAGCTTTAAACATGGAAAAGAACAGATTTTTATATTTAGATTCAAAATGCTAAGGAATAGAGCTGATGCTGCAGAAAATGGATATTATAGGAAATAAAAATTCAGATTTTTCAGAAAGGAACAAAAATGCTAAGTCAAGATAGTAAAATAATAGGCAAGAAGGGATTGGTGTGAAAACCAACATGTAGATCGTAGTAGATTGATAACTGGTGGTCAACTTATAACCCCCAGCTGAACTGAGTGAGTGGTGCTGGGTGTGGGAGGCCCACCTGAGGACTGTTGCCAGCAGCATAAGAGGCAGACCTGGAGAAGAAGAAGCAGGCTGTTGGAGCTGAGAGAGGCTGTTGGGAGCTGGTAGGACATGTGGGGAGCTGGCTTTCCTGATGAACTTGGCTGTTTTTTTCCTCTGAGGAGCTTAGGACTTCACTGGCACTGAGAATGGCTTCAGTTCACTTTGGGGGAGCTCTGGTCCTCACTTTGAGCATCGCTTCTTGGTTCCAGAGGGGAAGATGGTGCACTGCTGGCCTCCTGGAAAAGCTTGCTGCGTTGGCTTCCCTAATGGGAACTTGGCCATCCTGATCACTGGAGGAACTCGGGACCCCACTGTTGCCGAGGATGGCTGTGGTACCTTTTGAGGGAGCTCTGGTTCTTCTGAGCATCACTTCCTGGCTCCAGTGCAGATTCCTTAGCCTGCTAGCACAGGTACTTCATCCTGCTGGCACAGACTTTGTAGATTCCACCACTGACCTTTGGGCCTTCCCAGTGCAGATCTGTGAAACAGGCCTGCATGAGACATTGTCATGGGCTCTGGGCCTCCAGTTGGATTCATGAGAGGCATTGTTATGAGCTCTAGTTATTCATTGCGACTCATATAGGACATTGTTGCAGTATCCAGGCCCTCAGATGGATTCCTTGGTCTTTAGTGTGTGGACAGATTTCCTGCACACTTTTCTATATTGTTCTTTGGGAGACTATTATAAATAATCATATAAAGTATGTGTCCTGTATTTTATTGTTCCCCTTGCAAAATAAGACCCAAACCAACACATAGATCATCATTAATCCCAAAGAAGAGCTTAGAGTACATGGGGAAAATAAAAAGAATTCAAGTCAGTAACCT
This sequence comes from Chinchilla lanigera, assembly GCF_000276665.1. Taxonomy (NCBI): domain Eukaryota; kingdom Metazoa; phylum Chordata; class Mammalia; order Rodentia; family Chinchillidae; genus Chinchilla; species Chinchilla lanigera. Next base: position 2,277,381 of record NW_004955526.1, on the reverse strand, counting down.
TTTCCTGAGCCAAGGAAAGACTGTGTGAATGTACTACAACTTGAAACCATCTATACCCAAGCTATTGTTGTTTACATTAATGTAACCTTATTAATCCCAGAAATAATTGTTCTGGACAATCAAAGTCATAAATAGCTTGTTGATCACCCCAGAAACTTTCTGATAAAATCAACAGGAAAAGTTTTACCCCAAATAGTTGTTCAATCTTAAATTTATTAGGTAATGGGAAAAATCTGAACACATAATTAATGATGATAAATATTACTGATATTTTAGGAGGGAGAAGGATCCTGTGTTTATATGTTTTTTCCAAGATGCTTTGAGCCTCTTCCTTCAAAATCCTCTCCAACCTTTGTGCAGTGGCAGTACTGTAGCCACTGAGGTTTATCCAAGGCACCATTGTTGCTAATTCAAAATCCTTCCTGAGCTGTGTCTAACAATTCCATAGAATTCTGCCATGATCTATACTCAATACTAATGAAATCTCTTCCTGTCCTCTCTCCGCAGTGAGACATCTACCTTAAGCTAGACATTAAAATCTCATACCTTATATGTATCTCTGTATAAACAAATAATTTATCTTTAAAGAAATAAAATTCAGTTTATTCTCATGTTGTCTGATGTAAACAAATGTAAAAAAATATATACTGAGGATATGAAAAAAATCTGTGTCCTAAGAATATCTTATTTATCAATCTTTCATTTAGGTAACAAAGATAATTTCAGGTTTTATTAAGAAAATATAGGCACATGTTCTAGAAAAACTATTTGTGATGTGATTTAATCAAATGAGAGATGAAACACGAAAGTGCTAAAAATATTTACAAAAAGCAGATCAAATAGAAATACTCTTTATTACTTGGGAACAATTAAAATGTCAATAATTTAAGTATATAAAATTAATAATAGTAACAATGTATCATAATAATTACTATTAACAATAACTAGAAATAGTCTATATCAAAGAAAATTAACAAAGGATAAAACCTGGAAGTTGGAAACTATATGGTAAAGGAGTAAATATGTGAAACATGAAGTAGCACATATGTGTGAGATTTTAAATAAATTATTGGAAATTGCATTTCAATTGTGACAGCTTTAAAAGCTTTCATAAGGGGAAATACAAGTAGACTGAAAATGAAGCAAACATACTTTCCAAAATTCATGGAGCTGAGCATAAAGTGAGGTGAACAGAGGGAAACCATACTGAAATCATCTGTAGAGCAAGGGGAGGTCATCTCCTGAAGGGCCATGCAGTCATGTTAATGTGTTTGGACTCTAACGATGCTGCTTTGTTTAAGAAAACTTGGAGTAAGAACAGAGACAGAAAACTAGTTAGAAGGGCATTAAAATAACACAGCTGCATAGTGGTGATGGTGTAGACTAGGACTTTTAATGATTATCAAAAGGAGTGAAGGGTTTCACAAGATATTAGAAGGCTGAAATGCTACGTTCGTTAATTGATTAGTTGGTAAATGAGGTAGATGGAAGAACAGCATTTGTGATTTGATCTCAGAGGGTGAAACTGGAGGTTAGTCACAAGTATGCACTGATTTTCAAAAAGGCAACTAAATATTATACAATTACAGGAAGGAGAAGCAAAAGATAAAAAATAGTGAAAGTACAGCATTTTCAAAACTGTTCTGAAAATCTTGTGGGATAGAACACAGAGCACAAGATCTAATATTGATCTAAGACTTAATATGAGCTTAATAAAACTGTCAAGAAGAAATGAAGAATGATTGTGTTTCTGATCAGTTTGCATAACTTGATAAGCACAGGCACCTGTATTCTTTGCATCTTTTACAACAGCACCAAGTATTGTACTTGACACACAGTGAATCCTTAATCAACACTTATTAAATGAATTAGTGATTATAGTAGCAGAAGTTGCCAATAGTTCATCTTCAGTTTCTTTGTGAGATATTAGTTAACATCTGCTATAAGTAAAGGAGGAGATACAGTCAAGAGAAGCATAATCAGAGTGGAGAAACACAGAAGATTATTCTTGCAGGGAAAGAAGAGAACAACATAAGGTGACAGGTTGCTATGGAATTATGGTCACATCTGTGGGACAGAGATTGCTTTTTTTCCATCACCATCCATAGGGAGATGGAGAAGATAGCAGTCAGGTCTGTCCTTTCCCAAGGACCTGCTTAATAATTAGGGTGAGCCTTGTTATCTTTTGTTGCCTCAGGGATTTCTCTATTAAGTGCAGATCATGCCCTCCTCCGTAGCACTGTCTTGAGCTTAAAATCAATGTTCCATTCACCTAAATGTGTTCTCTCCCCTGTAATCACTGCTTTGCCCAATCCACCTGTTCTCCTGGCACTGATTCTGCACTGCATGACAGAAACCTAGTTCTAGCGTCCCTGTAGCCTCTGTCACCCCATATCACGCTTCTCGGTGGGATCCGCCCCTCTGAATACCTTCTGCCCCAAACCCAAGTGTCTTTCCAGTCTCTTCTCTGTTGATTTTCAGTGTAAGCAAATGTTTGAGTGGAAACTGTGGTATGATTTTTTTCTATCGCGATACCTGCTTAAACTTAGTAGTTGTGTCGTTTCTAACATTCATTCGGAACATACAGAAGAGCCACAGAACCACACTGTGCCTTGCTAATATGGTGTTTTGTGCAAATTAGAAAAAGATGCCATTTCTAACTTGGTCACTTAGGAAAAATGTAGTCGTGTGGGTTACTGCAGTACCAGGAAAAGTCTGGAAAAGTAGCAGGCTTACAAGTTGAGAAAGAAGCGCACGGGCTTCTGAGAAAGGGCAGCTTTGTGGCAGGGCAGCTCTACGCACTTGGCTGGGGGAGCAGAAGTGGGACCTGCTCCTGCTCAGTGCTGTGGCCACAGGAGCTTTAATGGTTCATAAATGGACTCACGCAAAGTTTACACAGAGCAAAGGGTACATAGGTGACAGCTACAAAGTGTCTGCAGAATAGGTCACTTTATTGCACTAATCCAGTTCATTATTTAACTACAAAGAGGAAACGATATCTCTTTCCATTGTGTCTTTTATGAAACAAGGACAATGACAGAGTGCGAGGTTTGGAGTTCCAGTGCTGTGCATCACTCCTGTTTTATCCTTGTTTAAATGAACCAGCTGGAGTTTTGTTCATGGACATGAGAGGAAAGGAAAGAGCCAAAATATTGCACGAGTAAAAAAATCCTATTCTTCTAAATACTAAAAGTGCCAGGGAAGGTAAATCATACGTCAGCGCATGAATTTATTTAAAGAAGATAAAAGACACTGTTTCCTCAAACTCTTTGATAGAGATACTAAATCAAACTCTAAATCTGAAGTAGCAGATATTAGATGTCAGATGCATGGGTCACTCATTCATCTCCTCCTTTCTTTTGTACAAGACGACTCAGAACCAGGGAAGGAGAGGCCGCTGTGATTAAGATGCAAAGACAAGGTCTCAGTTCTCCAGGCGCCCACAGCAGGATCTGAGGGAGCAGTCCCTGAAGTATTTGTGAATGGCTGCAGAAACTCAGGGTGCGGAAAGACACAGAGAGGCGGCGGATAAGGTAAGATATGGTATGATATTTGTCTCATTAATCTTTTGTTTTCCCCTGTAGGTGCAAGCACAAAGCCTTTAAGATAAATTTTTGAAAATGTCATAAAAAAAGACTAATTTGCGGTTTTTGAAATTCTCCCAGTAAAGACTAAAATATTATGACAAAACTTTTAATGCCAAAGTTTCTGTTGATCCCAGGTTAAATGAAACCCTTAATCCAAAACTGATGAGTTTCTTTTGAGATTATCCAAAAATACAAATATAACTCAAAATGTGTAATTCTCAAACAGCATGAATATCATTCTTACATTGTTGTTCTTTCTAAAATTAAAGATAAAATTTAGATCTAAACAAGCATCCTTGACTTTAAGTATTAATTAAATTCCAGCCACCTGAACAATTAATCAGTTGAAGTTTTCTGAACACAAGCGATTGTGTACCTGGAACTGCACTCCCTTCTGTGGCCTTCTCTGCAGGAGGGCTCATGAGGGGCTCCCTGGAGCCGCCCTCTGTGGAGACTGCACAACCATCCATGGTGCACTTTGTGCCCAGAAGCTTTTGTTGATATTGGATAGGTTTTGTGTATTTAAGGTTCATTTTTAAATTATAGGTTTCATGCATTCATTATTATTATTGCCACATGCTACATTTTTAAGTATCCCAAATGGTTAATTTACAAAATGCATGAATAAGCCTTGAAGTGGGAAAGGAGCTAAAGCATCTCAGTCTTTCCCAAGAAAGTGCATAAATACCCACTGGGGTAAACAGGGATAGTGAAATAAGTCAGACCCATGTTGGTCTCCAGAAGGATCCCATCTAGTTGGAACACTGAAAGAAAGAGATATAAATAATTACAATATAAAGTAGGTCAGGTGAATCCTCCAGAAGTTGAAAGTGAAATGAATTCAAAGGACAGAGTATTCACACCCTTTTGAAGCTACAAAAATTTTCTGTTAAACTTTAAAATTTAAGATTGCATTCAAGGATGAATAAGATTTTGAAGGGAAATATATATAAAGCCCACGAGGTAAGACGTAGGAAAGGCAGAGATGGGACAGCACTGCATAGGAAGTGTCAGTTCTGCTTGGAGAATGGGGTTATGTTAAAGAACATTAAGAATTAAGCTCAGAATGCATTTCAATGGGGGCAGAGTAGGCTCAGCTGCAGAGAGGGTGCCTGAGAGGAGGGAGGAGTCCTCTCAGCAAGGAGTCCGGAAACAATTCAAAGCAAAGTGAATTTTATCCTTCTTCTCTTTTTTCTTTTCTCTTCCTTCCTTCCCTCTCCCCTCTCCCTAGTTTCCTTTTCCTTTTGAACAATTTCTCCCTATTTCACAATACCTATTGTACATTTTGGTTCTTATTTATACTTTCAGTTTCTCACACCAGAGGGATAATGCAATATTTGCTCATGTAAGTCCGATTTATTTCACTTACGATTATGGTCTCAAGGTCTATCCATTTAGCTATAAATGTCTCAATTTTATCCTTTATGGCTGAGTAATACTCCATTATAAAAAAAGAAACCACATCTTTTTTATCCATTCCTCAGTTTATGGGCATTTGGGTTGTTTTTAAGAGTTAGCCATTACAAACTGTGCTGCTATAAACATGGGTGGACATATATCACTGTGGTATGATGTTTTTAATTCTTTTGGGAAGATACCAAGAAGGAGACTAGCTGGGTCAAAGGGGTCCTTTAAAAGGAAAAAAAGAACTTTGTGAATAAGGAGGGAAAGTGGGGTTGAACAAAGGGGAGGAGAATGGGGGAGAGGAATCAAGATATATCATGTACAGATACAAATGTGGTCATTATGTATATCTAAATTGTACCAGTAAACTTAATTAAATAAAAAAAGGAGTGAAGAAAGGTCATGGGGAAAGATTTAAATATTAGATAATGCAAAATGCAGGTAGGTTAATGGGAGACTTAAAGCAGGAAATCCCAGGCAGAGGCCTTCAAATTAGGTTTGAAAGATTTCACATAAATAGCTTAATAGATAACTATTTTGATAGTTAACCAAGATCCCTAAGTGATTAAAAATTGAACATGTTTGCCAAAAACCCAGAAGTTCCTTGTGCCTAGTGGGATGTCTTGGCATATTTTTAAGTAAGACGGTAGGCCAGCAGAAGTCTGGGTCAGGAGAAGAGGCTTTTGTATGCAGGGATTTGGCAATTGAAGTTGAAAGACATGGATCAGAATCCTAAACAAAGTATGTCAACAATATTTCAAGAGACCAGATCATAGCAAGACACCCCAGTAGGCCCCAGTCTAGGGGACAGAACAGATTGTTAGCAGCAGAAACTTGTGAATAAGGGGCTGGGGATTTAGCTCAGCGGCACAGCGCCTGCCTGGCAAGCTCAAGGTCATGAGTTCGATTCCTGGTACCAGGAGAAAAAACAAAACAAACAAGCAAACAAACAAACAGAAACTTGTGAATAGCTGCAGACACTATATGCTATGGAAATGACCAACTATTTAATCAAAAAAGACCAAATAATCAAATAAATATAATTTGAACTAATGATTCTGAGATATAGTTAACACAGGCATAAAATTAAACTTATATTCTGACATCCAGAAGGTAGAATTTTATTTAAGAGTAGTATTAAATCAGTTATATAAACTAAAGAATATATGTCTTCTCACATTTGAGTTGCTGGTGAAAATAAATTTTAAATAGTTTTATTTAGACATATTTTACCTACTATAAAATTCAGCTATTTAAAGTGTGTAAGCCAATGGTTTTTCTTATTGAATTCATAAAGTTGTACAACTATCACTTTCATCTAATTTTAGAGCATTTTTATTTTCCCTAAAAGAAAATTTATACCTATAGAATATATAATTGGATCCCATTACATAATAATAAAGAAAAACCTTTGACTGAAATTATAAAAAAGAGAGGTAAAAAAAAGAATTAGTGAAGTTGGTAACCATGGGAAAAGAAAAGAAAGGACTATGGTAGATTTTTTTTTTAAGATTAGGAAAATTTATTGGGGAATAAGAATGGGGAATAGGAGTAGCTTCTGAGAGACAGGAGGAGTCCTGAACAGGTTGCCCTGTGGAAGGTTTTCTAAAGGAGTCTGCTTAAATTTGGTCAGCGTATTAGATGCAAACTGTGGGAATAAGGGGCCCGGCACAGAATAAGACTCTCTGCCTGGGTGTGACGGTAATGGTGTTGCCAAATGACAGAGATAAGGAAGTCAAGGGCAGGCACTGACTGTGGAGAAAATGAGACTGTGTTTGTTTGAATACTTGGGGGGTAAGGAATAAAGAAGATAACTTCCCATCATACTCCCCTGTGCCAAAGCTGCCATATTGCAACCCTGGGTATAAATTTGAGTGCCGTATGCTTAAGCATGAAAGTTTAGATGAGAAAATATAGGCAGGAGAAAGAAAAGCCAGGGAAAGAATGAAGGTCCAAGACAGTGTCCAACAGTCAAAATGTTAAATGCTGCAGAAGCTGGGGAGCGGGAGGCCTACTTTTGGTGTTCAGGTGGTTACAGGAGCACTGAAGAGGACCGTCAGTATGAAGCTTGCAGTAGAGTCCTGAAGGAAAAGCTCTGTATGAGGCAAGGTTAATGAGACAGGCAGATCGAGAGCTCCATCTGGCATACCGCTGATTTCGTGACTTGGACCATAATGTCTGATAGGGTGACAAGAATTGCACAGGGGTGACCAGCTGTCCCAATTTGCCAGGACTGTTGCATATTAGCACTGGAAGTCTTCATCTCAGAAAGCCTTTCAGTTCTAAGCAAACTTGGGTCCTACAAGTCTTACTGCAATGCCTAGCATTGAATAGGTCTTTATTAATTGTTTGTGGAGTGAATAAAAAACATATATAGCAGATGAACATCTCTGAGGCTTAGTTTTTAAATTTTGTAAAATGAGATTGGTAATAGCTGTTGTAGCCACCACATGAAATTATTTTGACAATTAGAGGAAATAATGTTTACGTATCTGTTCAAAAACAAAATCACAGCACACATGTAGAATTATTTTTTATTATTTTTTATATATTTGTACTTATTTAACTCAAAAAATACAGTTATTAAAATATTTCTATGCTTTCTTTAAATTTTTTTTTTAGCTAACCTCTTAGTGCCAGAGATCTGATATTGGCACGGAAATTAGTAATTAATTTTGTTTGTATGGCACCCAACACCCAAGAGCCTCTAGGCATGTAGCCAAATCCTTTTTTAAATATAGTCATTAAGTGGAGGAAAAGAGCCAAGGAAATTCCTAAACTGGCAAGTGAAAAAAAGAGCAACTGGAAAATGGATAAAAGAGCAGGATCTAAAACAAGTATCCAGAACATTTCATCCATTAGCTAGGAACAAAATCTGCATTCCACTCAACAGAAAACTGGATGTTATAAAGTTACCTGACTCATTTTAGGTAAAAAAGCCCCTAAAAGAGTTTTTAAAAACTCTAAAATTTTTTCTTATGAAAAATCCAATTAGACTGTTCATTTATCAACTTCCCACATCAAAGCTGATCAATACTTCGCTGGCCGGTCCTCACCTTCTCACACCATGGAAGCTCCATAGGAGGAACTCTGAGAAGCACGCTGTCACCATTCTGAGTTTGTCTAGGGGAAGGGACTGTGCTGATATCAGAGGACAGACAAGCAGTGGACCACAGTCTATCACTGGACTCTGCAAATCCCTCCATCCACAGTGCAGTTTATTTCTCCCTGGAACCACTATTCTATGTCAAAGTGTTTCAGTAGATGATATACACAAATTCACCAGTAAGCAAAGTAAGCAAGTGTTTATTCTCTACCATCTCTGTTATATAATGTCTGATTCTCCAATTGTACTGCTAGAGTGATCACTCTAATATACCAATATGTGGCATTATTAGCAAGGGTATCTGGTTTATTATAGTATGTACCTAACACATGTATAGTTTTTCAAGTTGTTACATAAAGACTTTTCACTTCCCTTGTAAATTCTTCAATCCTGAGTTTATAGAGTTATCTGTTGCTGATAACAGCTTCAAACGTTACTGCTTCCAAAGAACTTCCAGTCAAAGAACCTGGAAAACATCCAGGGAAACTGTGTGGAATCATATATCAAAGCCTGGAGGCTGCAGCTCCCATGTGGTGTCTGGGCTGGGAGGATGGCATTGGGTACAAGAAGCCCTGCTGTGGCATGATAAGACCTATGCTGTCCTCCTACGCTGACAGGAATTAGGGATTTGGCCTTAGGTAGGTGATTAGCCTTGCCAAGCTCTAGTTTCTTTGTCTATAAAATAGGGAAATATATTTTATAAATAAAGTAGGTAAAAGCATTGTAAATAAATTATAAACATATATAAATGCCGTATGTGATTACTTAACTTATTTTGTTAGAATGCCTTTTTAGGAGCTCATTAAAGAATTTTCAATGAATGATGGTGTGAACTTTCTAATGCAGGTCAAATACAGTTATTTGTGTGATAATTGGACATCTTTAGAGAACTTCAATATGATAATATATATTAAATTTTATTTGTGAAAATTCTTTTGTTTAGAAACCATTTTCCCATGGTTATCTGGGATGAAACATTTTAAATAAATTTCACAAGCCAGTAACAAGACTACCATGCAATATTGTTTATGGAGTTCTAAAATAGGATTGCATTTCATTCTCAAGACAAGTTTTAAAGTTTAGAAAAATGTTTTCTTTTTTTTTTTTCTTAAGAAAACCAAGGAAAATTTTGGTCAAAATCCAGTTGCAATGTATTTACAGTATTCTCTCAGCCAAAATCTGGTCAGTAGGGTCTGGATCTTTCCTCATTCAAGTAAACAAAACTAAATAAACACAGTTAATTGTAAAATTTTTCCTATACATTTATATTTCAGTGTGCCCTTTCTTGGAGATGTTAGGAAATCCTAACTGTGAGAACACTGTGTAGCTGCATTTGAGGAAGGTTTCTATTAGCAACTTTTGTAGAAAAATTGCCTCTGTTCTTTGGGAATCATTTGAAGAGATTTAGCCCAATAATTTCATTATGTAGAGTTAAATATACCCTTGGATGATTTAGCACTTGATGAAATAGAATAACAAAACAGATTTATGTATTTTTCTCAATATGAATACATCCTTCCCAGAAGTCTCTGATTTCTTGTCATTTTTTTCTTCTCTAAACCCCCATGAAGGTATTGAACTTTTATAAATAAATTAACTGTGCATAAGTAAGCTTTAATCCCAGTCCCTGGGCCAAACTCCTTTAAAATATAAATTGCCCTAGGGTCTTTGGTTTTTACTTTCATGTCAAAGACTTCTTTCTAAATCTATATCAGTAATCATGCCACATGAACCGCACTGGGATGGCTCATCTCCCACACAAAAAGAAAGCATTGAGCTGATGCATTCTGGATCTGACTTCAGAACTGGTGGTAATCAGAAGTGCCACTCTGGCCAGGTCTGCGGCCACAGGTGATGGACAGCTTTCTTGCATTTGATCACAGTCTTCCTCCGTTCTTCTCATAAAAGTTCTCTGAATCATTCTTTAATGTGGTGGCAGATGGCATGTCTCTCAGTGAAACCAAAGGCATATGGCAGCTGTTTTCAGAAGTGCCGTGCCACCTAAGTTGCAGTATTTATATTTCAAAAGAAAAAATAATTTAGCTTCTGATACCAAACTTTGAAGATAGCCAGTGTTAATGTATAATTCCCAAGCACCATACATTTGAAATTTCTGAATAATCATACGGAAATTCATTTTTGCGAGCAGCAAAATCAAGTTCATAATATTTGAAACCAGCTATCAGATGGAACACACAACTTTGAAAAGAGACCAAAAAGGAATTCTTTTTTTAAGAAAGTCATCTATTTAGATTAAGAAAACAATACATTAATTTTAAGTGTAAGCCCTTTATCATTGTCACCTTTTACTGTTTGTTCCTTAAGCTAAGGGTTGAAATACTTCTTAAATTATTCATACTACATTAATTCTGTACAAACAATTCAGAATATTACCAGTTAACTAAAACCAGAAAAACAGTGCCAAAAAATAAAAATTCTAAGTAAAGAACTTATGCTCAGTATTTTTTCTTATAACTCAATAAACCTATATCTTCCCAGAAGATTGGATTCAAGCTTAATGTTAACGCACACCAGCATGTCCCTCGGGAGTCCACATTTCTCTTGTGCAGAAGTCAGCACCATGCAACAGGGACAGCTGCTGTGACAGCAGCCTTGTAATTGTCCAGGGCTGAGCTCCCGGGGGAGGAGGGAAGAAGGGCAGAAACCCCACCGATGCTCAGAGACACTCACTTCCACGAGTAGCGCAATACTTAAAATATGAGCCATCCCTGTGTCTGAGTTCAGTGGTAAGATTTGTTATTTTCTTAAATGAAAAGAATGTTCTAATTTTCTTTCCTCTGCATAGTTTTCCTTTCTTTTAATGGAATTACTATTTGTTAATGAGTCACACAGCTTTTCTTAGAGCAAATCTCTGAACTCAAGCTGTTTCATTATGACCAGTTCCCATAAAACTGATTGATAATCATCTGTTTTCTTCTGCCTCAAATTTGACAAGCTGATCAGAAACTACTGTATATTATAAACATAATCCCTTCTTTTCCTTTGATTTCTAAGAGAATTGTACTATTCTCTTAGATATTTCCTCTTTTTTTAAAGTGACATGTCCCCTCACATGAATTTACTTCCCACCAGATTTACTGTATTTATCTTGTTGCATTGCAAATGTGTTCTCATAGCTCAGAGTGGGTAAATTAATAGGAATAAGGTTAGGTATCCCATTTGCACTGTGGCAACATCCCCCCACATGCTCTTTGCGGTACCATTTAGATATGCTAAGAGGTTTTTTGAACACCTTTATTGGGATGAGCTTCTCACTAGTATGGAAGTTTTTGACTGTTGGGAAAGGCACAGAATTCTCTTTATACAGCTAAATAACTCTGAAGTCTGGTTGGCCTTTCCCACCTATTCTTTGGAGGGTAGAGTATTGGAATATTCTATTTTATCAACTAGAGATACTCACATTAATTGATATACTATCTTATAATAAATCCTGATGCACTAGGACCATGTGCTTGGACATTTTAATAATAATTAGATGTAAAAATAGCTATCTGGAACCTATTTACTACTTATACAACATTATGATTAAAATGTACAATCTGGAGCTAATTACCTGACTTAAATCATTGATGCTTCATTTATCAGCTTTTCAAGCTTAGGCAAGTTACTTAACCTCTTTGTACTTTAGTCTCCTTAACCTGTGAGAAGGGAATAATAACAATACTTTCTTCACAGAGATGAATAATAACAACACTTTCTTCACAAATTCTGAATGACTATGTGTAAAGAACTCAGAAGAATGCACAGCATGTAGTAAAGATCATTTAAGAGTTAGATGCTTACTTTTAAACTACAGTTAGAGAAGGTGGAAAAATGTAAATTATTGATTATAGATTGTTATGTATGGCAAATAGTTATTCTGCCGCTGGGATATCACTCAACCTATCTGATACTGGGTCTCTTATCTATGCATGAGGACGATTGTTATTTTATAAAAATTGTTGTATATATTAGAAATAAAGCATGTCAAAATCTTCATCCAGTTCCTGGTATGAACTATGTACTCTATAAATGTGTAGAAGTCATTGTTAATCATACTTCCTAAAATAAGTCCTCTAACGTGGGGAACTAATTTCATTAAGGGCATTATTTCTGTATTTCTACTAAAAATAAACTTATGAGGGACACATTTGCAATAAGTCAGAAATCTGGAGCAACTGATCAAGCTAATATTGTACCTCTTTATCCTGGCTCGGCAAAATCCAAGCTGTGCCAAGGGAGTCATCACCCTTGATGTGGGCTAAGAGCGGTTAATGTTGATTCACATATGGCTTTAAAAAAAAAACTAAATGAGATTATTCCATTGAAACTGCTGTGTCCCCAAGGTCAATAAGAACTTTGACCTTTGGCAGGTGTGCCAGGTTTTGCAAGGTAAGATTCAGATGGCTCACAGTCACTTAAATTTCAAGCCTCGATTTGGAAAAATAAAATAAACTCTGCATGAATTCAGTGATTGATCTCTATTTTAAAATTAAAGGAATTTAAAAGTGCAAATAGAAAATTTTATTCGTATTATTTTGGGAACTTGTCTAGAAACTAAAGACACAGTATTCCCAAAGACACAGAACACCCATTGCATGGTGGCTGGGTCTGTGCATCGGACAGCACTGGGAAGTTTTTCTTGCCGTGTGCTACCCCTTGTATGTACATTGACAGTTAATTTCCAAGTACTTACTGACAGAAAACGCATTTCTGTTTTCTTTTAAAGAGCCCAATTTCAATCCTGCTTTTTAATCTAAAATTTCTCTCCCATGGAACAGATGTATTTTTAATAAACTTACGAGTCTTGATAGACAACTTTGTTTCAGTGAACTAAAATAAGCCATCAATTTATCATTAGTTGAAAATATAACAGTTTTAAAATAAAAACAATGTTTTCCTTCCTCTTTTCCTCTTAAAAATACAAGGAAAGGAAAACACATATACAGACACATACATGCAACAAGAGATCTCTATCATTGGCCATTCTTTACATTTTTTCATATTTCTCTTATATGAGAAGATAAATACATAATAGAGAGATGATATAAAACCATGAAGTAGATTTTGGGAGATGGACTAAGGGGGTAGGATAGGGAGAAAGTGGTAATCGGATTGGAATTCATCAATACTGGTTAAATGAATGCAAGAGTTTCCAAACACAAACCTGACCATTATGTAATATTAATATACACCAAAAAATATGACCAAAAGTTTTAAAAATAGGGCTGGTAGTATAGCTCAGTGATAGAGCACTTGGCTAGTGTATATAAGTCCAGTATATACAAGAAAAAAACAAAAACCAAGAATGAAAGAAGACTACAAAGAGAGAGAAAGGAAAAAAGAACAAAAGAAAGATTAAATGTATAATGCCTTATACTACCCTCTTTTTAAATCATACTTCAGTTATTTGTTGTGTTCAAGTATTTAATTACATTATAATTTTATATAAGCTCCAAATGGACAGCATTTGATTCATCCAGAATCTAAAACACTTAAATTGTACTTAAACTTATAGTAAAGCTTTAAAAGAAAAGGGCTTGGGTTTTAATAAAATACACATCAGACCTTGCCTGTCCTCCTCCACATGAGTCTGTTTATGATATTTCTCATGGTTCCATCTCCTGTGGTAGGAAGGAAAGACTTGGTCAAGATACATTTTTAGAGGAGGATGGAGACAATAGCTAAGTCACACATTTGCACAGAAAAATATAAGCCAAGATTTCACTTATACTTTTCAAACAGAGAAAATTGACCTGTGGGTCACAGAACTGGTATTTTAACTATATCTGCCTTTATTACAGGTGAAAATACAGTGGTAGTCTGGCCCTTTCCTTCTCTGACTTCTGCCCTTTTATTGCCATTCTGAACTTAGCTGTCTCTGAGAGGAGTGCTTTCTCTTCTTGTTCTTTCTTTGTCTTAAAGCATGAGTTGGTGCCTGGATGCTTCCAGCCATGATGCACGCCCTGTGGAGAACCTCGCTGTTCTTAGTGATAAGGAGGAGCAAGAAGAAGCTGTGTATTTGGGAAGATAAATTGCCTTGTTTTTACTTCAATTATACAGGGCTAGTGAGGAATACTGTAATTGCAATCCAATATTTTTTAAAAGTTCATGATATTCATGGAAAAACACTGAGAATGTTATTTTAATTGCTCTATAGGTTACCAAACAGAGTGATGCACAGGCATTAGAACTGAGAGAGAAGGTGCTGAGATGAGTACCATAGTTTCTTAAGCTGTCCATCAAAAGGGAGGTTCATGAAACGAGAAGTAAAAATGGGTAGAGTCTCTTCATAATCTGTCATGGTATCATTATTTTCATAGTTATTTTTTACTATAAGATACTTACCATGCTTTTTATTACTTAAATGCATTATGGTTTTAAATTTTATAATTTTTAAAATGCAATTTCACCAATAAGTTGTAATTACTTTGGGTTTATATGCAAAAAATTATATATATATATATAGATAGGTAGATAGATGATAGACAGATAATTGTGTTGGGTTACATGAAAAAGACCAAAGCCAAAGAAAATATTTTAAAGTCACATTTGACAAATGTATTTGGATCAATCATGATCTACCCCTAAGGCTCAGTGTATTTTCATAGTTAATCTGGCTAAGATATTACCGTAATAACCTGAGCAAACAGATGGCTGATTTAGCAGAATGTCTTAAGGCAGTACCATGCTAATCAATATGGTTACCAATATGGATTTACTAGAAGACTTTTAGAATGAGAGTTCATTAGATGGCCAGACATTCTACTGAGGAACACATTTCAAAAATTTTAAGACCTATTTATCACATTAGAATATACATATATTAGATTAAACTGTTATGTTTATAATTATAATAGTGAATTAATATCTCATATGCAGCAAAAGGCACTAGATATATGGGCTTGAAGGCACTACCAGATACTCTACATCATAAATGTTGGTTCAGTCATTTTCGAGAATCCTCTCTATGCTGGGCATTGCCCTCAAGAAGCTTACATTTCTGATAAAGAAGTCAAAACAAACAACAGCCATCCAGACAGGTGCAGCTATGATCCACAAAAGGAAGGGGAGGGCGGTGAGCAACAGCCTTGCATAGGAAGGTGGGGAAGCTCTCAGGTACGGGTAGCAAAGATTTGAAGGGGCAACAAAGATTTGAAGGATTAACACATGCAATTGTCTCAGATAACAGGATTTTATCTAACTTAAAATAAGAGAAATTATCTTTTGGTTAAATTGCTAGAAATATTTGTTTACTTGAAAAATATTTATTGAATACTTTCTAAGTCCTGAGGACTGTATTTAGTAGAATGATTACAAGGGTGAAGAAGACACGATCTTTGTCATTAAGAATTTCTTGGAAAAGCACATCAGAAGGTGATTATAACAGAAAAAAATTCTAGTTACCATAATAGGGCTATTCATGGCATATTTAGGTACGATTTCTACATTTTATCTTGATTACACTGTTAACTGTGAAATAATGCTCATCACTAATTTGTCTTTGATGCTGAATTATGGTAATTAATATGGTTCTATAGTCAGAGAGGCTGTATCAGACTCTGCCTCTAGTATTTTATTAGCCAAGACTTTTTAGCTGCATTAACAAAGACTCAACTCTAGTTTAAGCAAAAAGGGGATTTATTGGCATTTGCTACTGGCAAGGCCAGAGATTGGTGTTAGCTTTAGCTATAGTTGAGCTCTAAGGATGACCCTGGATTTGCTTTCTTTTCATCTCTCAGCTCTTTTTTCCTCAATTAGTTGCAGAAACCAGCAGGCTGTGTTTGTGTAGAGACAGAGGCCACTTACACCTTAGACATATGTGACACATAACACTTGCTGTCACATAGATGGAAAGGTCATATCTCTCCCAGCGTCCTTACCTGTTGCCTGACTTCTGATCATGCAAGAACCATGTGCTTCCTCCTTGAGCAACCACTGCTCTCTTGTGTCTGTCAATTCTGGTGACTCATACTTGAGTTAGGCCACCCTCGGGTGAGGTTAGGGAACAGCAAGGTCATATAAGTGACAAATCTACCAGGACCCTATGCAATGCAGAATGGACAGTAGAAAAGCAGTTCTACTAGCAAAGGGAAGGAAAAGAATACTGTGCTGGGTATGACAAAGCATGTTCTTCTGCTATAGTGACATTAATTCTGTGACTGTGATCAAACTGTGTAGCTTCTCTGAGTCCCAGGTTCATCATCCGTAAAGGCACCAACCTTGAAATGTTGAATTATATAAAGTAGGTTGTGTACCAAGGTTGGTACATACAGAAAAGTGCTTAATGAACAACTATGCCATTGTTATTATTAATGACACAAATATATAGTTTGTAAAAAATTTCAGATTCGTAATAGAGACTAAAGTGTCAGAAAATGAAAGGTAGATTTCTTGCTTGTAATAAATAAAGTGAGAGGCCAGCCAGAAAGTGGATGTTTGTGCACTTCACTGAATGATTCTAGAACAGGGAAAAAGATCCATCACCTTCAGATACAAGGATCAACTTAGCTGTAGATGTACCCTTGATGGAATTTCAAACTAAAGTGTGAGGAGCCTACCTTCTTCTCACTACTTCAAGTACTGTAAGATAATTCACATTTTGGTATTTTAAAAAGAATGCCAATTTAGAAATCATTTTAATAAATTAAGTTGATTTAAACTGTAAGAATGCATATCTTTTCCTCCTTGGATGCTATGACATTTTCGCTTTGATGAGCTATACATGCAGCATTTTTATAGTTTGTAAGTTGGCTCTTGGGCAGATCTGAAACCTCGCTCTGGGCAGTAATGGCAAACCACAGCCTAAGGACCATGGTTCTCTTCCTGTTTTTGTTAGGAGCACCTTGGAGAATGATTTTTATACTCTAATTGGCCCTTTTTAGAAAATATTTGATTGCTTCAATTTCAGCACAGGCATTTCTTTCAGAGTTTTATTCCTTTATTTTATAGCTACTGCCAGACCTTGACAAGTAACCCAGTTTACATCCCCTGTGCTATTTCAGGCAGTTGATGCTTAGGGAATCATGAGAAAGAGGATCTTTGCCCCAGGTATACTTTTGAGACATTTGGTTAATTTTACCACTTGACATGTTTTTTCTCCAATGCCTGTAAGTAACTCTCTCTGAACTCTCTCTCCAAGGGTCCAGTGGGGCACATCTCCACCAGGCTTCCAACACTCAGTCTGTGTCCTTTGAGTTCTGCTTTGGTCACAGTTCCTGCACAGCAAGGCACCTTGCCAAATGACTGGCTCTGCACACCAGGCCCGTGAAGGTGCAGTTGGTTTCTCCTAGCAGCTTATCACCCGTCGACCTTCAGGCATAGATCACACACAAGGTTAGGCCAGTAAAGGGCGGAGCCACATCGCTGATTTAGGTCCTGCAAGAAGCAGAAACAAGGGGTTGGGTAGGGACACAATGAGGAAAGCTGGAGAGCTCTGAAGTCATGCTGCAGATCTGGTGCCATGAGACAGAGAGGCAGATAGCTGGGCAGGAACGGTAGAGCGCACACAGCACGTTGGATGAAAAGAAAAGTAAGGAATATTTTAAGAGCACGCATGTCCTGGTCATAGGTTTGGAAGCAGTGTGTAGCTCATCTGGTGTTACTTGCCATTGTTTTTCCCTGAGGAACTGGCTGGTGGCAGAGGAACTTCGACCAGGTTGCCTTCGTCTCACACAGATGTGGGGGTAGCTACACAAGGCAGCCAGAGAGCCTGGCAGGGACCACAGAGGGAAATGTCTGGCTAACATGTGCATCCAGAAGCTTCACCTTTCTGCCCATTTTCTGTGGTTTGACATCTGGGCTTGACTTCTGCAATTTCCTTCTCATAGGCTTTTTCATTTCTAACTTGCCTCTAAGACATCTGCTCAAGATGCTGCTGTACAAATAATTTTTCTTGCCGCCTGCCACAGCAACAGGGAGGACCATGAGCATTGGCCGGCCAGCCTTTTGGGGTGGGACCCTTCTGCTGTAGTTGCCAGCAGCAACACAGCAAGAGTCAGTTTCCAGTTCTGGCCAAGACTGTTGAAGTATGATGTCTGGTCTCATTAAAAAGAAGGTCCTTCAATGCTAGTGTTCAATTTGCTTAGTTTCCTCTAATATGTTAACTAAAGTAAGAAAAATGAGAGATTTTTTAAAAATATGAGATTTTGAACTTCTGCATTTTCTTACTTT
This sequence comes from Chinchilla lanigera, assembly GCF_000276665.1. Classification (NCBI taxonomy): domain Eukaryota; kingdom Metazoa; phylum Chordata; class Mammalia; order Rodentia; family Chinchillidae; genus Chinchilla; species Chinchilla lanigera. Next base: position 2,259,111 of record NW_004955526.1, on the reverse strand, counting down.
AAACATCTCTCAGAAAGTTTAAAACTGACCTAGATGTTTCAGTATAAAATGGAATGATCTGCTACTCTATTTTGCTTTGCGTGTGTATGTGTGTGTGTGCATGTGTGTTTGTGTGCACTTTCTCCCAAGTGACAAGCAATTATACTGTTGTATCCAGCTCTTTATTTGCTACCAAATTCTCAGGCAGTAAAGGTGAAGACTATTTGCCTTTTCAGTGTTCTTTCATTTATTTCATAAAGATGGAGAGATAAAACATATAAAAACAAAACTATTTAGTCTTTCACAAGTTTTTAAAATCTGTGAAGAAAAAGTCCTTCTGTCCTTCATGTTTCCTGATTTTTTTCCCCTTTACATAGGGGAACCTAAGAGTCAAATATGTTCTGTTTTCTGGGGAGCTGTTTTTGGATTTTCCTTCTTTGTGTGGGTAGTAGAGTAGCCATGTGAACTTATCCAGTGAATGAGAAAAGAGAATGAAAGCTTCAGCACTTTAAGGTTATGAGCGTTTTTTCAACGAATTTCTCACCCTTTCTTTGGAGGACACAGATAACATCTTTCAGAAAGGCAGGGACACACAGATAACCTCACTGGCATCTCTTTCTCCCCCTCACTAGCCTTTTGGTATGTAGGGACCATTTAGAGCCATTTGTCAACTAATGTCTTCTAGAAGAATATGCTTTTAAAAAATGATATCTGTATTTATTAGAATCACAACCAACTTTCTAGTTTTGTGTTTCTTTCAACAGTGAGAGACTATCTTCAAATAAAGACAAAATATAATTTCTGAGGGAAAGCATAAAATATTTGCCTTTTTGTCTTAATTCTAGAATGTTAACACTGCAAATGTCTATATAAATCAGTTACAAATATATTATATCTATTATAATAAAATGTGTAACATCACATATCAAATAAATATATGTATAATATGAAATATAATGCATTATACAATGTAAAATAAATTCATATAAGCACATTATATGTAATGCAATAGATAAATATATAGACATGTATTACATAAATATGTAATACATACTGTTATTTAGAAATATGTGTGGATATGTGTTTGCATGCATGCATGTGTATGTGTGAGTGTGTGTTGCTAGGGATTGAACCCAGACCTATGCATGTTTGTTTTTTTATTTTAGAGAGAAAAAACAATAAAAACAATCACACAAAATTTCAAAACAAGATAATAGGTAAACAATTGGTAATACATTGTGCACTGCTGTCTTCAACTGTTATGTTCAAAGTAGTTGCTCAGATTACAAGATATAGGTATGAAAAATTGATCAAACAGTATAAGCACAAACCTTTATTTTCAATGAACTAGTAGACATTAGTAGTACAATTATATTAGCTGCCTTGTATGTGTATATATATATATACATACACATACATATATATGCACATATATATACATGTATACATATATACACATATATACAAATAAATAAATATGTACATATATTTTTCTTTTCCCTTCCTTCTTCTCTCCTTTCCCCCATCCCATTTGTTCTTTCATTTTGAGAAGTTTTTCCCATTTACAATATCTAGTGTACATTTTGGATCTTATTTTATCTTCCAATTTCTTAAACTAGGGAGACAATATGATGTTTACACATGTGATTCTGATTTACTTCACTTGTGAGTATGGTCTCAAATTGCATCCATTTACCTATAAAAGCCTGGAGTTTATCCTTCTTTATAGCTGACTAGTACTCCATTGTATAAAAAGATCACATCTTTTCTGTGGCATCTTTGATGGGCATTTGGGTTGTTTCCAAGATTTAGCTAACATAAATTGTGCTGATATAAACATGGGTGGTGTGTCACTGTAGTATATCTTGGTTGGTGTATCACATATCACTGTGGTATGATGTTATCAGTTCTTCTGGAAAAATACCCGGAAGGAGAAGAACTGGGTCAAATGGGACCTCTAAAGCTAGTTTTAGGAGGAATCTCCACACTGGCTTCCACAGTGGTTGTACCAGTCTGTACTCCCCTTAATAGTGGAAGAGGATTCCTGTTTCCCCCTAGAGCTGCCAGGATTTGTTATTGGTTGATTTCCTTTCTTTTCTTTTCTTTCTTTTCCTTTCCTTTCTTTTCTTTTTTTTTTCCTTTTCTTTTCTTTTCTTTTCTTTTCTTTTCTTTCTTTCTTTCTTCTTTCTTTTCAAGAGAAAAGAACAAAAACAAAGTAACAAAAACAAAGACAAAAACAAAGCAACACAGAAACAATAGAAACAATATAGAATTCAAAAAAAGATGATAGAGAATTAACCATGGTTATTGTATTACATATTGTTATCTTCCAAGTAGTTGCTTAGATTACCAGATATAGGCAGGTAAGATTGATCAACCAGTTAAACATTAAATGTTCCTTTCAATAAACTAGTAGAAATTAGTAGTACAATTGTCTTACCTATCTTGTGTATTCATATATATATATATTCATATATATATAATATATATATATTTTTACTTCCTCCTTGCTTTCTTTTTTCCTTTGTCATTTCTTAATGATAGCCATTCTTTCTGGGGTGAGATAGAATCTCAGTGTTGTTTTAAATGCATTTCTCAGATGACAAATAATGTTGAACATTTCATCATATATTTATTTACCATTTGTATTTCTTCATCTGCAAAGTGTGTGTTCATCTCAGATGCCCACTTTTGGATTGGGTCTTTGAATTTGGGGGATCTGATTTTTTTCAATTCTTTATATGTTTTAGATAGAAGTTCTTTCTTTGATGGACTGCTGGCTAAAAGTTTTTCCCATTTTGTAGGTTGCTTTTCACTCTTTTGGTGATTTCTTTTGATGTGCAAAAACTTTTCAATAAGGTGAGATCCCAGTTGTTGATTCTTTGAAGTATTTCCTATGCAGTTTGGTTTTTGTTCACGAACTCTATGCCTATACCTATGTCTTCAAGATTTCTCCATACTTTCTCTTCTAATAGATTTAGTGTTTCTGTTTTAATATTTAGACCTTTGATCAATTTTTACTTTAGTGCATTGTGATAGACATGGGTCTAGTTTTAGTCTTTAGCATGTGGAGAGCCAGTATTTCCAGCACCATTTATTAAACAGGCTATCTTTCTTTCAGTGAACATGTTTGGTCCCTTTGTCAAAGATAAGGTGGCTGAGTGTGTAGTTGTGTCTTCATCTTCTAATGTGTTCCACTGCTCCACAGGTCTGTCTTTTTGCCAGTACCATGCTGATTTTATCACAGTAGCTTTGTAGTATAATTTCAAGTCAGGGATTGTGATGCCTACTGCTTTGCCTTTGTTGCCCAGGATTGCTTTTGCTCTTCTGGGTCTCTTCTGTTTCCAAATGAGTTTTAGGAATGTTTGAGGCCTATGTACGTTAAGCACATTCTCTACCGTTGACTTACATCCCTGGGTCCAAATGTCTACATCTTTCTATTGCTATTTTCAGTGATTATGACAAACACTTTATTGTTTAATTTCACATCTAATACTAAAATGCAAGGTTTTAGTATCAAATAAATGTGATATTTGAGGTTATAATTTATTGTAACCTGTTAATTGGAACAGAAAATACTAGTTTCTAGCTAATGAGAACTTTTATAAGTAGAAAATTTCAATGGTCTCAGAAGGAAGAAAATCTTTCCTGAATTGCATATGGGTTTTGTGATTGCAAATGTTATACATCTATTATAAAATAGTATTAATAAAGGTGGTAGTAATTTTTATTGTTTTTATTAATTTCTTCTAAACATTGCTTACATTCTTCAATACTTTATTAGAGCAGTGTGGTAGATTGACAACTGGTGGTCAACTTCTAACCACCAGCTAAACTGAGTAAGCATGCTTCTGGGTGTGGGAAGCCCACCTGGGGATTGTTGCCAGCAGCATAAGAGGCAGAACTGGAAAAGGAAAAGTTAAGGCTGTTGGGAGCGGAGAAATGCTGTTGGGAGCGGAGAAAGGCTGTTGGATCTGGTAGAAGCTGTAAGGAGCTGCTGGTTGTTTTGGAGGAGCTTGTCACGCTGGCTTTCCTGATGAAGTAGGCTGTTTTCATCCTGAGAGGAGCTCTGGACCTCGTTGGCACTGAGAATGGCTTTGGTTCACTTTGGGAGAGCTCTGGTCCTCACTGAGTGTTGCTTTCTGGCTCCAGTGCAGATCCCTCAGCCTGCTGGTGCAGATCCTTCATCCTGTTGGCACAGACTTCCTAGATTCACCACTGACCTTTGGGCCTTCCCAGTGCAGATCCGTGAAGCACACCTGCATGTGACACTGTCATGGGCTCTTGGCCTCCAGTTCGACTCGTGGGAGGCATTGTTGTGAGCTCTGGGTATTCAGCTGGACTCATGCAGGACATTTCCATGGGATCCAGGCCCTTGGCTGGATTGCTTGGTCTTGGTGTGTGGACAGATTCCCTACACTCTTTTGTATATTGTACTTTGGGTGACTATTATAAATAATCATATAGAATGTGTCCTATATTATATTGTTCTCCCTCAGAAAAATATCCCCCAAACCAACACAAGCAGATTTAGGTTCACAGCAAAATTGAGGTGTTGAGATTTCCCACATATTCTCAGCCTCTCTACATGGACAACACCACCCATTATCATGACCCACCAATGGAGCAGCACATATGTTACAATTACTGGACCTAAGTGGACCTACTCACCCAAAATCCACACTTCATGTTAGGTTTGATGTGGTAAGTTTCATGGGTTTGGACAAATGTTTAATTACCATTCTAGTGGTGTTATGCAAAGTAGCTTCACTGCCCTGAAAATCAGCTATGTTCCGTCTACTTACCATTCTGTCTGTTCATCGCTCTGTCTGCTCTTTCCTTTTGGCAACTACAGCTCTGCCTGTGGCCTTTGTAGTTTTGTTATGAGTCCTGTGGGTTTGGATGCCACATATCTGGAATCATGCAGTGTGCAGCCTTTTCATAGTGGCTTCTTTAACTCAGCAACATGCAGTTTTCCTCCACATATTTTCATGGATGATAGATTTTTTTTAGTGCTGAGTCACATTCATTATCTGGATGTACCACAGTTAATTTATTCATTCTCTTATTGAAGGACATTTCAGTTGTGCTTGTTTATAGCTTAACAATATGATAATCATGTTCACCATAAAATTAGCAGATCTCTACTCAAAATTTATAATATACATTGACATATAATGTCAGGTTGGAGAGGTTTTTTTTAAATATCTGGGTTAATTTCATTCTTTCTTGTCTTGTTTTAGTTTTGGTGTGGTACTTAATACTGGTAATATTAAAATTCAAGGAAAAAAAAACTTGCAGAAACCTAGGAATTTGAACATGAAAGAAGTCAATCTAGAGAGATGGATGCACTTCAGGGTTCCCATATGCTAGACAGGTTTTCTTTATGCCTGGTCAACATATGCTATCCTATTCTTTGTCTTTTATCAACAGAATTGAGAAGTCTGACAAAGAAGTGTAATTGTATTTGTTATTTAAAACATGTTTTATTTCTGGTTTGATAAAATGAAAAGACCAATTTAAAAAAATATGATCTCATTTTTGAAAGAATTTTAACTCTGCATTTGTTCACGTAGACAAGGATCTGTCGGTGTCCATTGCCTTTTTTGAATAAGTTTATGGAGAACTTCCATTCACTATTTTGTTATTATTTAACTGAAATCATGTATAAATTCTGTAATCAGAAAGTTACATGTTATTCATAAATGGAATATCATTTTTATTACTTCTATTGCTTTCTTTTACTTTTATTTTTGGTATTTTACTTTACTGGTACATATTTGGAGTAGATGAAGTTTGTGTTCATCTTGGGGAACTGGTACATGTGCTTAACATATCCTGCTCCTTGTTGTTCCCATTCTCTTCCCCACCCACCTCCTCTGTCTCTAGATCTCCCTTCTTCATTTCATTGTTACTGTTACATTATTAGTTTTTAGTTTATGTTTGTGACATATAATGTTTATATTCATTGTAGATATTTGTACAAAGTACATGATGGATCCTGAATCTTTTTACATCCTCTTTCCCTCACCCTTCCTATCATCCTGGGTCTCTTGGACGCCTTTCCATTTGCAAAAGATCTATTTCCCTGATTCTTTTTTCTTAATCTTCTCTTTTGCTCTATTTGTACTTTGCACTACTCAGATGAAACTATACAGTATTTAAACTTGTGTGTCTGATTTATTTCACTTAACATTGTGCTTCCAGTGTATCCATTTTCCTACAAATGTCTTGAATTCAATTTTCTTTTACTTTTAAAAATTTTAACAGTATGATTATTGCAATTATTTTATCATCAACATAGACAAATATAAATATCTATAAAACACATTTATAATTAGCTGTTCTGGTTTTGAAGGAGTTTTATTGGTAACAAAAAGTTGAAATTGACTTTTAAGGATAAAATTTTTGCTTTTTAACTTTAAGCATGACTGTTTTGATATAAATGGTCTTGAGTTCCACTACAAATGAAATGGTAATATATTTTGGAAATTATTCTTAAGTAAGGTAATCAGGATAGATTTGGGAGTGAAAGGGATTGATGATTATTTTAGGTAACTAGTGTGGGATGTCACTGTCCCAAGGAAACCAAATCATTTACGAATGTTGACTCTATTAAGTGCCTAAAAATTACTAAGAGATAGGTACAGGAAAACTTTTTGAAATCTATTTTGATGACCATTGTATGAACATTGAACATTGTGCTCTTGAATCCACAAAGTACTTGTGTCCATTTTTGAAGATGAAATGTGAAAAGGAAACTAGACTAGTGAAAATAATGTAAAATCTGGAGTCGGCCTATTTCAGCCACCTCCGAGGGGCTCATAATTGAGGTACTCAGTGGACTTCATTACAAGGCTGTTTTCTACTACTTTGAGAACAGCCTGATGATGCAGCTGAGAGGAAAGTTCCAACGTGATACTGAAGTCAAATTGTCCTTCTGGGAATGCGGGTTCAGCTTTCATGTTGTACATCGATTCTACCATTCATCTACCAAAAGTTTGCTGGTATCTACTGTAGAGTTCCTCTGTGCAGAAATTATTCACAGTCCGTTAACACAAAGGGAGAGGAAGGAAGGGAGTGGGTTAGCTGGGAGTGAATCTGAAGTTAGAGGCACTAGGGAAAGGAATCATCTTGTGTTTGAAAAGGCTTCCTTGCTCATTATTCCTTGCTGCTAAGTAGTCCTACTTGTTGTGCATTAAAAGAGACAAGGTGATTTTCACTGAATGTGGTAAACATCAAAGACCTATAAAAGGAAAATAATTTAGTGTCAAGGCACCCTATTGGGTTTGCTTATGTGTCTGTGTATCAGTCTGCAATGCCATTTATTAAAGAACAGCCCAGTGCATCAGATACATGGAAACCTTTGAAAGTTCAATAGATACATTTTTAAGATGGTGATTGCCACCTTAAATCTGGCCAACTGCTGGGTTCTGATTGGTCATTGCCTTATTTCAGGGGTAGCTTTCAGAGCTAATCAGAGATCAGCTATCACTGTTATTATTACTGTACAGAACTCGTTGTAATAAAGAAAACTGTATATTCGGGATTTATTCTTCATTGGGTGTGCCACATGCTTGGAAGATTAATGAAGAATTCCTAGTCAATTGTTTATTAAAGATACCACAGTTCTATAACATTTTAATTGTAAATCTACTCTTTGACATCCTAACTAATGGTTTCTGCAAAATTAATAAAAGCAACATATTAAGTTTAAATCCCAGATAAGGTAAAGATTGCCATTTTAATATCTCATCCATACCCTTTATCTTTCTACAGGGGCTTTCAGGCCAGTAGTTTTAATAACATGCATGAGTGAAGATGCTCTTTTTTTTTTTTTTAACCTCAAATGGTGACAAAGAGTTTTTCCTTTATATTAGCAGGCAATCAATTCCAATAGCTTTTTAATGCTTTCTTAAAGAATCAATTTTAAAGCAGATGCTCTTCAGGGGACCCTCTTAAACTTCTTCACAGGCAGTCTCCTAATTTTCTATTACAATGCAATCTAAAGCAGCTACAAAAATAATGCAGATAATGTTTGCTGGGTAATGATTTCCAATTTCCCCATTCCATGTACCCTGTTATTAGGAGGATCATCTTGGTTGTGTAAATTAATTTTCAATTCACTTCAGGGGAACATTACAATGATTTATTCAGCACCGGTGTAGAAGAAAGTGTTGGGAGGATTTTAGAAATCTGAGAAACAAAATCAATTTGTTCTGATTATCACCACATTAAAGGGAGAAAAAGAGGAGAAACCAAAGAATCATTCAAACATGTGGCTGGACTATTGCCTACACTATTCCACCGTGACTCGGTACTTGGTTGTCTCCTTCCAGTATGTTAACATAGCAAAATGCTGGGGTTTATTGATGTCTCTATTGGAGATAGAGATCTTATAAGAAATTCAAATTATTTCCTTATCATGGTTAATCTCATAGAAACATTTCCAGTATTGTGTATGATCTATGGTCTTTATGACATGGTAAAATGATTATTCTTTGTCAATGTTTTATAGACGTAACCGTCTTGTGTGTGTGTTGTGATGGGAGGCAAATTTAAGGATGTCAAGGTGGACTTGCAAGTTACCAACCTCACTCGCTTCACCCAATCATTTACCTCAGTGAGCAAATGCTCTGAGCTTCGACATTGGCCAAGCACTGTCCTAGGTGCTAGAGAGATAAACAAAAGGCAACTGCTGTTAAATTGACAAACAAAAGGCAACTGCTGTTAAATTGTCACTTAAACACTGCAAGCACGAATTTGTGACCTGTAGCAAACCTATGAAGAAATTCATGATACTCTGAAGACATAGACATTTGACCATGTCAGGATGGCAAGAAAGTGATGGTCAAGTTTCTGTAATCTAAAGAATAAGGATAAGTTAGTCAGGGAAGGAGGAGAAGGGAACTCTCCTCTAGGGCAAAAGGCAGTGTCATATTTGAAGTTTACAAAGCATCTATGGCTGCTTTATAGAGAGTTAATGGGGGAAAGGCAGAAAGGTCACGTGAATTCAGACAGACAGCAGCTCTGGCCACAGTTCAGAGAAAGATGGAACATGTCTGAATGCATTTCCTATCCTCTCAAACTGCTCCCCATCTGTGAGTGACCAGATTGGACATTCTCCTATTCACCAGGCACCAGGCGTCATCTAAACTAGCACATTCTTCTATCCACTAGCACCAAGAGCCCCTGATCAGCTGTGTGACAGTGTGAATCAGACCAGAGCCTGTGGTTTCTGTTTCCTTGGTAATAGCTCTGCATGAGACCTGTTCTCAGGATACACAGAGGTTCTTCTTTTCCTCTGTCTGACCAGATTTCTCAAACTCAGACCTCTGCAGCACTGCTCTTTGAGCATCAGGGAGAGGTGGTACTGGAGAGGGGACCTTGCCTGTTGTTCTTATGGCTAAAAGCTGAGCAAAGGTTTGGGCTAGCTAGATGCTGAGCCAATCCCACTCTTCCATTATGAAAGGTACTTTTGAACTTTTCGTGCTGTTTTTCACATTGGTTTATTTCTTGAGCCAGTACTTGAGATAAAAATACAGAAAATCACAGAAATGTGGACAGTTGTATCTGCCCTTTTAGTATTTTTCATAGTCACTAAGTGAAGAGAGGGGTAGGTTAACCCATATGTTAGATTGATCTATGGGCTAAACAGAAGTTATATGGAAACCTCAGATTCCCATTTTAGTGTGATTGCTATTATTAATGTTCTCTAAGTGGTGCAAACTTATGTGAAGAAATAATCTGTGTATGTGTATGTGTCTATTACGTTGGAGGGTTCAGCAAGAGAAAGACATTTTTAATGCTTTAAATTGTATAGACAGTCGCACATGAAAATCATTGTACATTTGAAAACTGCCCTTATGAGAGTTACTGGTATAGATTTTTTAAGTGCCAGCAATTTTTCTCCATGCATTTTAAAATCCATTATCAAGACTGTCAAAAGAGAAGAACCTACCATGATTTCAAAGGACAGCCAAACTACATTTATTAATCTCCTGACACTTTTTGAGTTAAACAGCAAACTGACAACTTGAGTTAGAAGTTTCCATATCTTAGTATCTGTGTGTGTGTATGTAGTGGGGAAAACATTACCTCCACTCACCTAATTATTTAAATCTACATAAAAGTGAAAACCTACCTTCTGGTTCACTAATGTGATATGTGAAAATGGAGATATGAATTGTAGATAATTTGTAGATAAGCTTGTAATAGCATGATGTAAGAACATAACCTGTATAGGCAGTACCTATAAATTACTCTTGTGGGTCCCAGAACACCACCATAAATAAAGAACTAGTTGTTTTTCAGAGAAACTGAAAATGAGCATGGATTTTTTTCATTATATATGAAAGATAAGTGGGAGGCCATCTGAGTCACTTAGGGTTCACAAGAGGAATGGATTCTATATAAGATATATATGCTACAGAGGATTTAAAAGGGGGCTTACCTTGATTCCCAGGGGAGCCACAAGCAAAAGAATACAAAATGGATGCCTGCAATCTGGAGGGCTGGAGAATCTAGTCCAAAGTTGAAGGCCTAGAGCTCAATGAAGAGTCCGGCAGGAGTCCATGTCTGAAAGCCAGAGGCTCTGCACTGGACAGCTGAAAACACCCACCAGGAAGAATAGGAAACAAATGTCCAAAGGCCATGACAAGGACCAGATCTCCTCAGAAGAAGCAAGAGGTGCAGATTTCCTTCCTTCCAGTTTTATTCCACCAGGCTACAAGGCTGTTGGTTGCTGTCACCCACATTCCATGGTGGGTCTTCCCTCTTAATTTTTCAGCTTACTAGTCAAGTGTCTAGACACACCCAGAACTGTGCTCTGAAGATCCACAAGGTGTTTCTATCCATTCAAGTTGACACCATAATGGCCTATGCCACCACCTACTTTAAATAATATAGTATTGCATACTTGAAATTCTCTTTGAGAGAACATGGAGATACCACCAATATAAATTCAATTTCCAGAGACTGGAAACAGAACTCATATCAAGGTTCTCATACTGCTCACAGGAAAACACTATCTTACATTTTAGGGACACTGTTGAAAACAATCAGTGGTTTTAATAGATGATGCTCAGAATTCCAGGCATCGGTTTGACTAGAGCTCAGGCAACTGGATTTCTGATTTAAGGTAGATTGTAGAATTATAACAGAGATTTTAAAAAATATATTTATTGAAGCTAGGGCAATGAGTTTCATAAGGAAAAGTGGGAGTTCCAGCAAAAGGTAATATAAAAAGCTCTCATAAATAAATTACTCAATAGTCAGAAATAAGAATTTTAAAAGATAAATATTCCTTGTTGCAGTTAGCATCCATCCAATTTTGTGAAAAGTGTAATAATTTTTTAGAAGATTGTGCATGCAGTTTCTAAATTAGAAAATAGGTACATTTTAGATGTTAGTTTATGTTATCATGTATCTAGCAGAAAGTTCGAATAAACATTCCTTTCAACAAGAGAACATAAAAGTGCTTATTTCTGTCAGCACTGAATAAACTTTTGGGTAGCTGCAGAGTGGTATTGCCTGTACAAGTATCTCCAGTCATGAATAATTAAAATGTCCCTTTTCCCATTTGCATCAAGTGGTCATTACCTTAAGTGAATCTTTGGCAAATGCTGAATGATAGTTGATTCTTAGGAAAATTCTCTGATGAGCGCTCCATGGGCCAGAAATATGCATTATTAAATCAGAGAAAATACTGTATGCTTTGGATGTGAGCTGCAGAAACCACAGATCCAACATGGTGTCGTGAACCTCTGGGAGCCTGAGTTGGGCTTTTTCTCAGCTGCGAGATTGTTGCCTTCAAATGGAGGTTCAAATATAACCAATTTGTTTCCAAGTTTAAAAAAAAGGTTCCTTTTCTCAGATTTTTAAAACATTTTTGTCAGTGCATGTGCAGTAGAGAATGTCCCCGTTTGCATGCGGGGAAATACCTCCCAGTTCCTCTTTTAGCTTGTTTCAAGCCACGTTTATTGATTAACAGCAACAAGAAAAAAGCTCTATTGCTTTCTTCAGCCATTTCAGAAAAGCAAAGCAAGAGCAGCAAATGGAAAAGGAGGTTGTTTCCTCCTTCCTGTGACTAAGGAGGCCTTCAGTTCAAGGCCTGTATCCCATAATTTAATATAAATTAAAAGCATAACAAGGTTGAGAGATGCTTCAAGCCATGTTAAATAGAAAGTTAATTGGTCAAAAAAGCAATTTTTAGCCCCGTAATTCTGGCAATGATATTACATGCAGCCAAGGCTGTGGTCTCCACACATTGTCTGTCTAGGCCATCTGAAGGAAGAGGAAGGAAAGTTTTCTTGGTTCTAGCTGGTTTAGTACAGTTAGACTTGAATTTTTTTTTCTCATGTACTAGTTAAACTGTTTACCTATACACTCAATTAGAGCAAAAATCTGATTAAAAAGCTCTGAGATTGAAAAGGATTCCAGGCAAGACACTCCTAATAGACATGATATTAATTTGTCTTTCCAAGCTCTGCACTAAAATTAGTTTGAAGATCATGTCTGTCAGGACGGGACTGTTGGAATAGCCTTTGCAAGAACAATCTCATCAATTTTAACTCAGAAGATTTTGCAAAATCATGTAATATGTCTCACATACTAACAATGTATATTTTAAGAGCCTACATTTTTGTTGAAAAGAAAAATAATGAAAACTGGTTCACATAGATTCCTAAATAAAAGCCATTTAAAGACCAGTGCATGGGTCATAGGTCTGTATCCATGACTCTTCCATCCTAGAGCAGAAAGACTGACACTTTGGCTCCAGATAAGCGTCAAGGGCTATCGTAGCCCCAAAACTCATCTGTGGAACTATGAAGTCACCTGTTGAACTATATCACAGTTCAGCTTCTTCTCTTCCCACCCAACATGCTTATTAATCCTCATAAATATTGTTCTTGGAAGTGATCTTTCCATTAACATCCTGCACACAAATCTGAAGTCTCAGAGTCTGTGTCTTGGAGTCATGATTTAAGAGAGTTCATGCCAAGAACTCTGGTGGTGGTGGCTGAGCTCTGTCTCTTTCTCTTCAGTCTCAATTTATTTCTGTGGAAGCACGATAATCAAATTTGTTTCACTCAGGACTTTGAGAAACACAAGACCTCAGTCTTCTTAAAGTCTGGGCACAGAAATGTCATTGTATCGGTTTCTGCTAACTTACTTGGTCAGAAGAAATAGGCCAGCCTGGATTCAAGAACAAGGAAGATTATTAGTGAAAGAAGAAAGAACTTGGGGGCTGGGGATTTAGCTCAGAGGTACAACACCTGCCTGGCAAGTGTAAGGTTGTGAGTTCGATTCCTGGTACCAGAAAAAAACCCAAAGAAGAAAGAACTTTCTTCCACTTTAAATCTACAACATGCATTAATTGAAATATGCTTTAGTTTTACAGGGAGAAAGATTTACCCTTTATCCATCCCTCTCCAAGGTAATGAGGAATTAACACCTGGGGAGGTGCAACTTTTAGTGTCAGTAAAGAAAAATTACAAAGTCCTTCTGAGCCATATCTAGGCAGAAGTGATGAAGAGGGTGTCTTAGTTACATTTTTGTCCCTGAAACACAATCCCTGACATTTAGAACTTAGAGGAGGGAATGCTACTTTGGCTCACAGTTTGTAGAGACTTCAGTCAATCATTTGCTAGCTTCAAGGCAGGGTAATCATTACAATCATGCAGTTCCATGTCCAGCACATGGCTTCTCTCTTGGACCAGCTTGGCTTACTCATTGTAGCTTTCCTCAGATGGTCCATTTTTCTGACTTTCCCAACATCCTGGGGTCTTTCAGCTTCTCTTTCATAGCTTCACACACACACACACACACACACACACACACACACACACACACACACTGCTCTCTCAGGAGCACACTGCCTGGCCTTCAAGCCTTCTTCTGATATGTGAGTGGAAACCTTCTTAACCACACAACTCTTGGGGAGAGATAGCACAGTGGCACAACCACCTGCCTGGCAAGGTCAAGGTCCTGAGTTTGATCCCTGGTACCAAAAAAAAAAAAAAAAAAACCAGCCAGTTTTTTCCAGCACAATTTATTAAAGAGGCCATCTTTCTTCTAGTGAACATGTTTTACCCCTTCATCAAAGATTAGGTGGCTGAATGTGTTTGGAGATGTGTCTGCATCTTCTAATATGTTCCATTGATCCTTAGGTCTGTTTTTTTTTGTCAGTGCCATGCTGATTTTATCACAGTAGCTTTGTAGTATAATTCCAAGTCAGGGATAGTGATGTCCCTTGTCTTGCCTTTGTTGCCCAGAATTGCTTTTGTTATTCTAGGTCTCTTCTGTTCATAAATCAATGACTGTCATCAAGAAATCAACCAATAACAAATGCTGGAGTGACTGTGGGGAAAAAGGAACCCTTCTCCATTGTTGCTGGGAGTGCAGACTAGTGCAAATGCTATGGAAATCAGTGTGGAGATTCTTCAAAAAGCTAGGATTATAGGTCCCATTTGACCCAGCTATTCCCCTTCTGAGTATCTTCCCAGAAGAATTAAAAACATTGTACCACAGCAATATATGTGCACCAAGGTTTATAGCTGAGGTTGAACCTCCTTGGGTTGAGGGACCTGGGCCCGTGGTAAGCGGCGGTACAGTGAAAAGAGACACCAGAGACCAGGCTGATGGCACAGATTTGTTTTATTGTGGAAGTACCAGCCGTTTTATTGAGCAGGCTAGAGGCGTGGCAATGGAGGC
>NW_004955526.1:2206866-2244116 GCF_000276665.1 Chinchilla lanigera | reverse complement strand
AAAGATGTGGTCTTTTTATATAATGGAGTGCCACTCAGCCATAAAGAAGGATAAACTTGAGACTTTTATGGTAAGTGTATGCAATTTGAGATCATACTCAAAAGTGAAGTAAATTACACTCCCTTGTGTAAACATCATATTTGTCTCCCTAGTGTGAGAAATCAATGGACTAAATAAGGGCTAAAATGTACAATAAATATTGTGAAATGAGGAGAAATTGTTCCAAAAGAAAAAGGAGCTAGGATAAAGAAAATGGGAAAGGAAGGAAGGGAAAAGGAAGAAAAATGCAAGTCAATTATACTATTATACTTCATTGGTTTGTGCTAATATCATTTGGAGAAATTTTTGTGGCCATATCTTGTACTCAATTAACTACTTTAAAGATAACAATATGCCATGTATTAACTAGTTATTCTCCTATTATTTTGTTATGAAATTTTGTTTTACTTTTTCATAAATAAAAAATTATGAAAAGGATCATAAACAAGAAAAATTGTAATAAAGAAACAGGAGTGGAAATGGATATAAAGTAAAATGAAACAAAAAATTTAATGTAAGTTAGAGCACTAATGATAAAAACCATTAGTAATCCTGAAGACACTCACAGCAGGCTCTCAGCAACTGCTGCCAGATCTTAGCCATCCCAAAGGTATTAAGGAGAAAATATGCAGTGCTTTAAGAACCCTGGCCAGGGACAGGGCAAATTGGATAGTTAGCAGCTTTCTTGCACTTTTCTAGAATCATGTTTCGATATTATTCCAGTGCAATACAAAACCTCATGTGTTAGGGGAGATGTTAATATCCTCATCTTCTCAAACCACTGGAAAGCCTCCTCCATATATTTCTCATTCCTAGTGCTGTATACAGACTCATTTGAAGGTGACAATCTAGACTTGTAGCTGTGTTTTAAAATTTTTATTTATTTTATCACTTTTTGACAGGGCACAACTAGCGGAGAGGAAAACCTAGCTCAAAGACAGTGTGTGTTTCAATCCATACCATTCATTAAACATTGATCATTTATGTTGCAGTCTTAAAACAAGGAGCTGTTTCTCTCTCCCATCAGCTAGTGTGAAACAGAAACAAGTCTGTTTCCTTCCCCTGTGGTTAGCACAGTGGATCTGGACAAACAGGCAATTAAGTTCTTAACATAGGTGCCTAAATGAGACCACGGCTGGGTGTGTTTGCTTTCACATTGTCCTACAGTCAAAGACCATTAGGTCACAGGGGTGGCGTAAGCTATTGTTGCTCTTCTTGATGACCATGTACATTACCTTTGATGTTTATACAAGTTTATAGTAACTTTAAGGAGAAAAGATTGGTTATTTGTTAAATAAAAACAGTTTTTTCATATTTCAGCATTGGTAATGTAAAAAATAGAATTGTTCCATGGTAAAGGTCAGAACTTCTGGATCATACATCATTTTCACCCTGTAGCTATTAGCATGACCTTGGGAGAGGCACTTTATTCATCTGACCTACAGATATGAGTGATGATACTTTGTGACCTATCCACGTGATATGTCTGTGAGGCACAAATGAAATTATGAATGGAACAGAGTGTTATGCTGTCATATAAAGTGCATTTTCCATTCATAGTTTAACATTAAAACCATAAAAGGCCGAAGTATTATCTGTTTCCATATCTATAACTGCAAATAATTTGAATGTAAAGTTAAAAAAGAATTACTCAGAGTATCTTTATTTTCTGTTGCAAGATGCAATAATGTATTTGAAATTGTATATATATATATATAAAATAAAATGCATATGACATGTATTTTAATAAGTCCTTTTTTATATACAGTATGATTGTATACAAAACTGAATGATGTATTAAAATTTTTAAAATCATGTGTGTGGTTATGTTCTGAAGCTCTCATTTATTTTTTGTGTTCTCTTTTGAAGGTAGTTTTAGTTTCACTATCTCCTTTGGCTTCCTTTCCTTTGGTTCTATTGTATCACCTTTTGTATGTAGTTTGTTATGGTCAAATTGTTTATGTTAAATAATTAAGTAACCTTGTTATTTGTATCTATTTCTGAAAACATATTTTCATTACTATTATTTTAGTGAATGAAAAGTTGTGTTGCTGAAAGGCTGAGGGAGAGGGTAATTTAAATAAGTTCTATGTAAGATATTGCCAGAGGTAGTTAGTTAATAAATGTCAAATATTCTAAGCATGAAAAATTCAAGTCTTTCTAAGAGAGAAGAAAATGCGATAAATCTTGGGCATTATTTATCTAAATAGTTGTTTTGATCAGAGCAATTCTGATTACATCCTCTTAATTTCCTTTCTTCAGTTTGCTCTTTGACTGCCTCTATTTCCACACAGTTAACAAATTCACTGATATTTCTGGTTAACTTCATGGTCAATTATGCATTGATCAATGGATTGACCATATAGCAATTTGATTTGGTTGTTAGGAATAGCTGCAAATATTGGATTGGCTGCTGCAGCTGTCAGTTCAGCTATCTGCACAGACAGGTTTTGGAGAACAAATTTTGGAATATGTGTAAAGTAGCTTATATTCACAAATAGTCTTCCAAATGTTCGATCTGTGACCAAAATAAAGTTTAATTTGAATAATGCTTGTATTCATAGATTTCAACTAACCACAGAACTTGATATGGAACATAATTTGAAGTGTTCTGATATAGGTAGGAAATGTTTGTGTAACTTCTGGGCAAAACAGGTGGTCATGACCGCTAGATCAGCAAGAAGAGTATCAGGAAACCGTGTATGCTTCAGTGTGAGAGATGATGGCTCCTATGATTACACTGTTCGTATATACTTTGTTGATTTTAATGAAATGATCAGAGTACTTCTGTCCTATTGTGTAGTGTTAATTAATTTTTTTCTTTTCTGAATAAATGACATTGAAGATGAAAGAGCATTTGCTAGGAAATGGGAACTCTGCAGCCTTAACTTCTACACAGTGACTCTCCCTTGCAAATCTCATAGATTTGTCCAGCACTCTGAGAGAAGGTTTGCTGGCTTTTGCTAGGGTACTACTGACCCACGGAGAGAGCTAAGACTTCTTTCTACCCACAGCACCCAGTGCTCTCTCTGTCCCACCCCGGAAGGCTGCAGCTCAGGGGCAACAGGAATTCTTCTGAGACACCTGTGTGCTAGGACCTGGAGGGGAGAGGTCTGGGTGGGATCAGCAAGAGTTAAAGAATCACTGATTGGACTTTTGAGTTGTTTGGGTATTTTGGTTTTTCTCCTTCGATGTTAGCATCATGCAGTGACCCAATCTTCTCTCTCTTGAGAAGATTTCCACTTCAAGTACTTATTTTCACTTGACAGTGACTTTTTATGTTTATAGGGTACAGTGTGATGTTTTGATTTATATATACATCATGGAGAGACTGAGAGAAGCTGATTCACATATCTATCATCTTAATCTCCTCAAAAAGCCAAGTGGGAATCAGGATGCATTTTAGAGTCCTGGAGCACAGGGCTGGATGTGTTAGCTTGTTACTCTAGGTCTTAAAATTATCTTTCATTGTTTAGTTTTATCATTCCATTCACATGGACAGATCACTTTATTTAGGCTGAGAGAAAAAGGGTGATGGTGGATATCTGACATTTTTATGTAGATTGGGTAGACGTTTCTGTGATTCATATGAGATCTATTCTAGTTGACTGGGGCTTAGAATCCCATTCTGCTTTTTGAGGCCAAGATCCAGTAATAAAGTATGTGTTTGTTTGCTGGTGTTTTCCACAGAACATCTGTAGTGTTGGTATCTGTAATGGTTACTTTTCTCTTGTTGCTGAGACAAAATACTGGACATCCAAATTAAAAAGGGAAAGGTTTATTTAGCTCACAGCTTGTGGAGGTTTAGTCTGTAATCAGCTGGCTCCAAGGCAGGGTGTCATGGTGAGGGGCAACAGTTCAAGGCCTTAGAAGACACAAAACAACAAGAGCAAAAGGCAGGGAACAAGCCTTTTTTCCTCCCTTATATTGTATGTAGGCTACACCCTAGGCCAGGTGTAGCACTCACACCACCCCAGTGCCCTCCTCTTGCACAGGCTGAGAATGTTTACAAAGTGAGGACCCTGGTTCCCTGCTGAGTCAAGCTGGAAATGCTGTAACTCTGTTTCCTGAGGTGAGGGCATGAAAACAAGAGGTCCAAGTTTAATAAGCTGTCTTCAAAAGCCTGTTCCCCCATGGCTGCATGAGGCTTTGGGGGGGACATCCAGGCATACACTGTAACAGTATCTTTTCATCAAGGATTTCAGATTGCCCTCTCCATTTCCCCTTCTCTGTCAAACCACCATCATAGGGTTATATCCTGATAAATACATTAGACTGAAAATGAAAGCATTTAGTACATCTACTCTATCAAACACCCACAACAGAATGCTGTAGAGTATTGGTTTTTATCTTTGTGATCATACAGTTAACTGGGAGCTGTGATTCATCTCAAAAGTCTGGGATCATACATCCCCATCCCCAGGTAAAGAGCAAATTCAAAAATGCAAGGAAAATCTACTACATGTATCTAGCTTTCATACAATCTAGAAGGCCCCAGACTATAATTAAAACCATTGTAAGCTGAAAATCTACATTAACTATTTTGTTATATTGTCTACCCTTGAGTAATAATCCCTAGCTAGTAATAGAAACATACTGTAGATGTAAACATGTAGCCATAATTAAATGCAATAAGAAAGAAAATAACACTTTTTCAGTAGTGGAAAGGGGTTGGCTGGCTGTTAGTAGTTCCACTGTTAAAAAATGAGAAATCTTGCAAGTTAGATTGTTTAAACATCTGGGCCTACACTGACCTTGTGGGAATATATCTAGCAAATGCAAATACTACAGTAAAATCAAGGGTACTTTTGCCGTTGTTCAGAGAGTGTATTTGCCAAAACAGCACTGCAATTGAGCTGGAGAAAAGAGAAAGGGAGTGAAGTCATTGTAAGCAAGAGGAGCAGATATTATCATTAAAACCTACAAATACAGCACTCTGAAGCTTATTGTAATGCATATGATTAAAATATAAAGTAGTAATATTTGATTATTAAAATGGTTTATTCTCTCTCATGCATAAATATTAATTTATCTCATTTAAATATGAACATCATATTTCTTCATACTTGATTTTTAATAGACTGATAGGTATGAAAATTTCTTACCATAACCATATTTCATTATTTTCTCTTACTGTTTTTCACAGGTTTATATGCAGAGAAGCATCCTGCAGATTATTTTCTTTTATGTTTAATGTTGCTCAGGAGGTCTAAAGTGAACCTTATTTTTATCAGTCTATGGACAAACTATTCCTTTTTCCTTTGATGCTTTTAACATTCATATATTATTCTATACTCCTAGATTTCCATAATTTCCAAAGGTGTCTTATTTATTATTTTGGCCTATTAGTTAGTGAAGACTTTCAGTCTATAAATTTGATTTTCTCTTTTGCCTCACATGGATTTTTCTTTTATCAATTTCTCTTAGCTTATGTCAGAAATCATTTTTGAATGCTGAACCTTCATTACCTTTCATTCATACCTACATCTTTTCTTGTCATTTTCCTGTCAATTTCCTTTGACTTTAAAGTTTCTCAAATTTGCCATCCTTGTCCCTGATTTGATTTGATTACATATCTTTTTTTAATCACTAATAGAGATTTTAGTTTTGCACTTGCTTGGGATTTTTTCTGTGCTCTTGCCAGGCAGGTGCTGTGCCACTGAGC
Source organism: Chinchilla lanigera (assembly GCF_000276665.1). Classification (NCBI taxonomy): domain Eukaryota; kingdom Metazoa; phylum Chordata; class Mammalia; order Rodentia; family Chinchillidae; genus Chinchilla; species Chinchilla lanigera. The sequence goes on along the minus strand of NW_004955526.1, from coordinate 2,238,412 downwards.
TATATCCCCGGCCTTTTTTTCTGTATTCTTTCACTATTTTAGTTAGATTTCTTTATGTTTGCCTTTGTCTTATACCTTTTTCTCTTTATTCCCTCAGTCCAGGCCAACTTCCATTTTTCCTAACGACATGGAACATATTCTGCTAACTTTTCTTTTCCTACTTGTCTTGGTTACTTTTTTTCTCATTGCTGGGACAAAATACTTGACCCCCAAAATTAAGGAAGGAAAGGTTTATTTTGCTTACAGTTTGTGAAGGTTTCAGCCCGTACTTGGCAGATTTTAAGGCAGAGTGGCACATGGCAGAGAGCTACAGCTCATGGTGGCAGAACACAGCAAAGCAACAAGCACACACACAAGGGAGGAAATAGCCAGAAGCACCCTCTTCCTCTCCCTTACATATGCAAACTATCCACCCCAGGGCAGGTGTAGCTGTCACACCCATAATCAAACTCTAAAAGCCTGCCCCTTGGCCGCATGAGGCTTTTGGGGGACACCCACACACAAACCATAACACTACTGCAAAAATAGTGTCTTAGTTTCCTTAGCCTGGTCTGCTTTGTCCTAGGTGCAGGCGTCTTTCATCCTGTAGAACACAAGGCGGATTTCAGCGTGCTTGCTCTTAGGATGTGCGTTTCTTAATGGCGCCAACCTCTCAGCCATTGCTTTCCAGTCTGTGGCTCTGATGACTCTGGGGACCTGGTACAAATACACAGGAAGGCTCTGCTTGGCTTCAAATGATGATTCTTTGGCATTTGGAAAACAGTCACATGTTTTTGCATTTAGCTAGAATTTCCGGCCGACAAAGGAGGGTAAAGAAAGTATTTTCTACGCCTTCTTTGCACTCACCCTTGTTATTCTGTACATTATGGGACAGGATTTCTCAACAGTAGCACTACTCATATTGTGAACCAGAGAATTCTTTACTCGGGATCTGCCTTGTGTCATAGGATATTTAGCAGCCTCCTTGGTGTCTCTACCAAGTAGACTCAAGTAGAAACTCCCTACCTCTAGTTGTGTCAACCAAAAGTATCTCCTGAGATTGTCATTGACCTCTGGGGAGGAAAAATTGTCCTCACTTCCTCTGTATAAAGATCACTGCTAGAGAGTCCAATGATATAATTCCAAATCTATACTAAATGCTATGCATTTTGTGAAACATTCTCCAAAATCAAATATTCTTTTGTGTAAATTTTACAGAACTAGGGTTAATCTTTTTTCCCCAGTCTTTGTAGGCATTTAGTAGAATGCACAAAGGACTTGTATGAGGAATGATGTTCTTTCTGCTGCATTTCTTTATTCATTGCTCCTGCTAAATATATACTATTGAGCACATAATATATGCCATGCTCTCTGCTAGGTTCTGGACAGCAAGCTGAGTAAGATGCCCTCCTTGCCAATTCTTATCTTTTGGGAATTTATGTAAGATTGCAGTTGACTATATTTTCCTTCTTCTAATGTCCTGCCCTTTCAGCTTCCTTTACAAACATTTCTTTTGTTTTTTTTCCTACAAATAATCTAAATCTTGTTAGTACCTTCAAAATGGCAGTATTATTTAGAAAACTCCAAAAGAATAGCATAAAGCATGTGGGCTTCCTTAATCTTATTTCATGAGATGATCAATCGAGGGCGGGCCCTGGTGTTTTCAGAGGGCCAAGATTCCAATACTCAGTTCCTCTTGTGATTTCCAGATTGAAGTCCCAAAATTCAGAAGCTCACAACTTCCTCCAAAGCATTCCTTACCTTTAAGATACAGCATAATGTCCTGCTTTCTTCTCTGCTTTTGCCACTGTTCTGTTATAAACTTAGCTGTGTGTAAGTTAGTGACTTTATATAGTTCTGTCTCTCCTGCTAACCTATGGGGACATAGGTAGGATTTAAGTCTTTCTTTCACTTCTTCACTCATTTGGGTACAGATGCTTACAGAGAAGATGCTTTCTTTAAAGTTAATTTTAAAATACAAATGCCACCACAAAAGGCAGTACCATTTAGAGTTTCTAGATTTTTTAAACTCATTTTTCCATGCATTTAAATTGGAGTCCAAAGGTGTATTTGGCAGTCTACGATCCTAAAGTGAAATGGTGGAGAGGAATAACAGCAAGTGAATAAAATACAGAGAAGTAGAGTACCTGGAGTACCAAAGATAAAACATGAATGATTTAATAATTCTTGGTAGAAACTAGATGTGGTGGTGCATGAATGTAATCCCAGTTACTGGGAAAGTGAAGGAGGAGAATTTCAAGTCTGAGGTCAGTCTACACAATTTAGGATGACTCTGAATCAGATAAGAATTATTATAACAATAAATCTGGATAATGCTGATAGTGTGTTGTGAAAAATATTAAGCATTTTCTATTTGTATTGTTTTGCTCTTTTACAGTCTGAAAGACTTTGCAGGTTGGCATGAGTCCAGTGTGAGGATTAAACATTTGCTTCTTAAAAAGAGAATTGATCCCTTTGTTCTGTGTTGCTCAATTCAAGATTAATCACGAGGGGATTTGAAAGAACAGAGTGAAGTTTCATCTGGCTTGGTGGGAGCAATGTATTACCAAGTAATCATTGCTTTGTAATAGCTCAAGAAAGTAGTAGTTCTTCTTCTCTTAATTTAAGCTCCATGTAGCCCTCCTGATTAAACCCAGGCCAGAATAAACACTGGCACTGGGTTCTCGGTGGGGAGCCAATGAATCCTCCTGCCACAATTTTTTGCTGTGTTCAGGAGTGTCATTTCTCTCTCTTTCCACTTGAGATAGGTATGTTATGTGTACATTTATCTTTGTGTTCAGGTACAGCAAGACAGCGATGAGGAGGACAATCTTCTAAGCACCAAGAAACAATATTAAACAGGCATCTCGGGAATTGCAGAAAAGTTTCTACATTATCAGGATTTCCAATTCCAGGTTCTTACCTCAGAGCTTTTGTACTACTTTGATAATGCTCATAAAATGTTCTATTTCTGAAACAGATTCAAAGAAATCAGCAGCCGCTCTTGTTACCATCTGTAACAAGACCATAGATTACAATTTGTTGATTATAAAAATAAACAGTTGGATTTTATTTTCTTTGCTATCAATGCTGACTTGTTCTTTGTCAAGAAAAAAGTAAATGTTAGCTTTCTGTTCTATGTCTGTGTGAAAAAATATTATGCCTCAGAGGATCAAACTTCAGAGTATAGGTATAGCTACTTTATTTGATCCTTTCTGTGCTGACAACCAGCATTATTCCAAGTTCAGATACTGCAACCAATGAAATAGGGCACCAGTCTCTGCCACACTGATTTAGATAACCAAGGTCACTGTGCTGTACAGAAGACATAATTCGACCAAACTAAGCCTATATGTGCAATGTAATGAAGGGCTTCTTAATAGAGTCATCTAATACACTAAATGTTCATTGAAACCTAAGCCAGTAATCAGGTTTATTGAAGTGCATGAGGTAAGCACAATGGTCTACAGAGGAAAGTGGAACATCACTGAGAAAGCGGTGGCAACCTGGCGCACTCACTCCAACATGCACTGTCTATATTCTAGTGGAGGCAAAAGTGTGGGAGCAATATTTTGCTTAAGTTGTAGACAAAGTACATATGACTCATGTAACTTGTGCTATTCCAAATACACGTTAGCTTATTTAAAAATTTTCTGCAAAGAAAATTTTGGACACTTTGGCAAAGTTTTTATAAGTTGAAAGAGAAAATTTGTGAGTTAATGCTATAAAGCTCTTAGAGAAGTACATAGCATAAAGTGAGTTATCTGTATTTGGTATTACTGTACTTAGAATATTCACTGTTACCTTAGTTTGCATTGCATTAGTGTTACATGTAAGAGGATGTACTATAAATGGTAAGAATCACAAAGTGATATTCATATGACTTTCACACAAGAAGTTTATACATTAATGGCAAATAAATTCCCAAAAAACCAAATTAAGACTATGAAGCAGTATGGAAAGTGGCCATTGGCGTCAAGAGTTGAGAGACCAGAGAGATCCCTGTGCCTCTGTGGAAGATTGGTTATGCTGGAGGAAGGGATGGAGTGGAGAGTGGACATTACAGGAGGGGAAAGACAAATAAATGGAGTCAAGACTATATAAAATATTTAAAGGCTGGCATCACTGGTGCCAGAATCTGAGGTCTGGACTTGATTATATTTAGTCATTGAAATTAACTGGGAGGCATAAGCCAGGCTGATATTTGTGTCCAGGAGATAAACACGACAGTTACACATGGGAAGAGTTTTCGGGAGAGACTGGGAAGCTCATCAGATGGCTAATTGGTAAGCAGGAGAAAGCAGTGGAAATGTGAATGGCGGTGAGTGTACTGGGGGCTGACCAAGAGGAGTTGTAATGCTCTATTGCATTGCAAAGATGGTATTTTTATAACTCTGCATATCAGTATGTCCTTTCACTTGCAAAAGTTACTTCAGGATTTTTTAAGGATTATTGTCAGTTTCTCATAGACACTAATTTTGTGTCTATGACAAAATTAAATAATGATGGATGCAAGAGATAGTAGCTATGAAATGCTTGTAATTTAATCTATAGTTTGAAAACTGATGCTCCCGCTTGTTCTTTGATTTAAATCAACCATATTTCACTTATAGTCTTTGTGATTCTTTCCTGTGAATTTAGGCAAATTATTAAGTTTTCAAAATTGAATAATTTTCATCTGTAAAATGTTGGTAAAACTTACTTTTCAGATTAATAACAAGGATGAAATAATATATTTAAACTCTAGTACATTATGTATATATTATAATTACACATAACGCTTTATAATATCTATACGGTAAGTGTTAAATGTATCAATGTCAGGAAACTGCGTGTAAAAAGTAGAAAACTGACATCATCTTAAAGATATCCACACCCTAATTTCTGAAGCTTGTGAATATGTTCCTTTGCATGGAAAATGGGTTTGCTGATGGAGTTAAGTTTTCAAACTTGAAAACAGAGACATTTTCTTGTGTTACTCAGGTGAGCCCAAAGTAGTCACATGGGGCCTTGAAAGTAGAATTGGGGCCAAGATTTGAGACAACGAAAGAACAGGAGAGGTTTGAAGTGGGAGAGAAAGCACCCACTCTCGCTGATGTGTAGGTTCTCATCAGGGGTGTCCTGCAGATGACAGTCTCAAGGAGCCTGGACCTTGGGTTTCACAGTGACGGAAAACTGCATTCTGCCTGCACCTTCAATGAGCAAGGAAACACGTTCTCCCCTGGAGCTTCCAGAGAGCAGCAGTTTTTGTGACACTGTAATTGTAGTCTACTGAAAACCTTCAGATTTCTGACCCGCAAAACTCTAAGAGAACAAATTCATGTGTGTTTACCCTTCTGTTTGTGGTAATTTCTTATGGCACCAACTGGAAGCTGATACAAAAATTTCAATGAGCTTCAAGAGAAATATAAAGAAAAAGAAGAGGACAGGAAATAATTTTTTAAAAATATTAACCCTAAATTCCCCATGTGTGCTGAACAAAATAAATTCACAGAAAAAAAATCTTAGATGATTTCTGACAAAATCGATGCAAAGTAAGCTATACCTAAACACAACATAATACAATTTAAACCATCAGCAACACAATAGGACATCAATTCTCTGTTTAAAATGCTACAGTGCCATCCCATTCCACTCAGCCAAAGGCAACTGACATATGTATTAATAAAACAGCAAAATATATTTTCTGCAATAAAACTTAAAAAGAACTTTTGCAATTGTATGTGCATATGCACTGCTTGGAAGAAGAAAGGAAGAATCAGCAATAGCATAGTATTAAATTTATCATTTTGGGAGCAGAAGTGCCGTGGAAAGAAAAGAAACATAAAAGTCACTCATGTACTGCACCTTGCTTGATGGAAAACTGAGAGTGAGATCTTCATATATATGGTAAACAGTGCTTAACAATAAAACTCTCTCACCTTCTCTCACTCTCTGTCTGTCTTGCTGCTCTTTCCTTTCTTCTCTCTTTTCTTTTCCTTCCTTCTCTCTCTCTCTCTCTCTGTTTCTTTCTTTCTTTCTTTCATTCTTTCCTTCCTATGCTGGAAGTTGAACCCAGTGTCTTATGCACCGTAGGCGTAATGCTCCACCACTGAACTAAAGCTAATTTCAAGTGATATTTTCCAGATAGATTCTCAGGAGACTCCAACCCAGGTCATTCTCTTTCAGTTCTTTAAATTATTCCACTAGATCTATGTTCCAAATTATGCTCTTAAATCTATCCCTCGCTTGCTCCCTCTCTCTGTCCTTCCTTCCCTGTTCCTTTATTCCTTCACCAAATTTATCAGAATTATATTGCAGTAATTAAGACAATAGAAATACATGATTCCTAGAAGTGAGGAATTCCAGGTGAATAAGCAAAACAAACTGATATTTGGCAAGTAGATGTACAGTACAGCTGTACTTTTTCATGTCTGCCTTTACATGTCATACTTTTGATGTCTCTAAATCTCTGAATAGTTTGTTCTACTGTTGAATGTTAATATTATATCTTTGAATATGTTACAGTATCTTTTTATGGTCAGAAGATATATAGGTAGTTAGAAGTGAATGAAATGAATGCATAATTCACTGATCTTTGGATAGTTCCACACTATTTATGATGACATATCAAAACATACTTCACAGTGTAGCAAAGAGAAAATAATAGCTATTTTGGACTTGAGAAGGCTGCAGCTGAGAAAATCAGAACACTTTACAAATCCTGAGGTTGATTGGATTGTAGGATCTTTTAGTCCAAGTTGCATTGTCTAAAAAATTGTAGGTATTAGTCACACATGGAACTAGGTATAGGGCACAAAGGACTTCCTTATATTCTTGCAAATATTTTTCTATATTTTCAAAGCATTTCATAAAAATAATAATGTTTTTGAAAAGGAAAAGTATTAGCATCCATCACATGCAAGAAAGCATTATGATAGTTATTAGGATACAAAAGTGGAAGAGTTTGAGAAACTGGAATCTCTTTCTGAAAACAGCACATTAAATAAAAATTACAAAATGATATCATAAGTGCTTTAGTTTAAGTACTTGTACTGTCTTCTGTGCATGGCTGGTTGTATTCTCTGCATCCATCTGTCTTTCCGGTAGAAAGGAGAGGATTCTCATTGTCTTTGGTCTTAGCCTTTTCATTCATGCTTGGTAATGCTACCTACAAGGCAGAACATCAACATGATAACAGGCTCAATGCATAGCAACCCATACAGCTGCGATGGACATCTGCAGAACAATAGCCAGGGTTCACAGCTTCTGCATGGCAGATTAGTCATGACTGTGGGGTCTGTTCTAGACTCTCGGCACCAGCTACACTAACTTTTCGTGTCTGACGCATCTGACAGCCCATTGCATGGAATACTTCCTGTGTTGTCCAGGAGGCAAGATAAATGAACAGACCAATAAAGAACCATATTAGAATTTTTGATTACAGGGGAGCCAAACTGTGGTCCCTTCAAATTTGTCTGCAGTTCAAATCACTGTGCATCAGGAGAGGTGCTCCTGATGGTGGTGTGTGTTGACAGGAAAGGTTACAGGAAAAATATATGTTGACCTTGACTGATCTAACATTCTCATTTTAGAGACAGATCAACAAAGACCTAGAAAAATGAAGTGTCTTTGCCAAGATTATTTAACTATTAAGTTGACTTGTAGGAGACTGATATTTTTATAGGTTAAAATTGTCTAAGTTTGATAATTTCATGTGGTTAAAATATAAATAGTACGATGGTGAGAAACCTGGTCCTCATATTTTTGGGGGAGGGTCTTTAGTAATCAATATTTTTTGTTTGCTGAATACAAAGTAAAGTATTTGCTGAAAGGTTCTCTAGTAATAGGTCGACAGTTTAAATTTAAACATGTTTGTGACATGTACAATGGAATGCTTCTCGTCCATAAAATGGATAGGGTACCTATGGATAATGACAATATGTTTAAATTTAATTGGCTATAGGAAAAGATTTAGAATATTTTATGATAAAATAATAAATATTTGAGAATCAAAACATCATATGATACTTCATAAATATGTGTAAATTTTATGTCTTACTTATCTGTTTAAAAGAAAATATAAAAATTTTAGAAGGTGACAAAATAGTCTTGTGACAGCATGACCTTTATATATGGTCCCACTCATTCTGTAGGAAATGATTTCAGAGGGTGCTACTTGCATATTCCACAGTACCATTAGCAGAATCATCATATCTTCCACTGGAAAAATCCATTATATTCTTGAACTTGTTTCTTTTTCTAGATATCTGACATTAACATTCACAAACTCTTCCTGTTTCCATTTCTTTATAACGTCTGGCCTTCAAAATCTCTCCATGCTTCTTCAGTGATATTTGTACATAATTCCTGTGGCCTGCTCATTGTCTTTCCATTGGTAGCTTGTTCCCATCACATAAATCAACACCCGTTCCTTCCACCTCCTCCATAAGGATCAGATCAGCTTTCCCCATCCTCTTCTTATCAGCACCATCAGAGTGATTCCCTGCTGCATCTCAATTTAAACGTGCAGATCAGCTCATCTCAAGTAAAGAGGCAGAAGCACACAGCAACCTAGGAATGGGATCTCCATGTGTTCATGTTTTCTGTAAGTATTTGTTAATATGTATATGATTGGAGATTATTAGCCTCATATATGAAAAGCCAGTCTTACTTTTATATATGCACATGCAGTGGACAAACGTGCTTCAAGTGCTCTAGAAGTGAGCAGAAGAGCAAAACTAGAAGAATGCAAAGTACAGCCCCAAATAAGCAGGGTCAGAAGATTTTCCTAAGAAAGTGTTCAAGAGAAATACCATTAGTCATGTAGGACTTCAGCTCACCCCAGCAACAGCCAGCACTAGCTTCAGGTAAGACACATTTATACTCATTATTCAGAGAACACTGATGACTAACTTTAACGTGCCTTTGTACGTATAGCTTCATTTGAGGCATTCAGAGGTTATCTTGAAAAGAAAATAAATGACATTGGTCTTCTATCTACTTTTACTTCATGTCTAGCTCCATTTTAAAGTTAACCCACTTGATTGTTTTTTCATCAAGAGCGAGACCAATTTGATGTTTTATTGATTTAGAAATACTATGCTTTGTCAGACATTACATGCCCAGCTTTGACAGTTTGACGCTGGGTGCTATATTTCAGCAAAACCTCAATAGCACTTTGGTGGTGAAAGGTTTGTAGCTTTTTAGCTGTAGTTCTTTGCTTGCTTATCATATTCTTTCTGACTAGAAAGTCAGTATAAAATGAATATGTGTATGTAATTGCAGGTTACAAATTATAGGCTGGAAATAGTTTCATATGACATGGTTTATTTATTTTCCCTTCTCTCATGAAGATATAATGTAGATAACAAAAATATGGAAAGAATAAACATTAGAGAAAAAATAACTATGAAGAAATACACATATATACCCACATATGCACGCACACACACACACACACACACACACACACACACACACACATTTTCTCCACATAGAATTAGAAGGAGGGGAAATGTTTGGGAAGAAACAACACAATAAGAAAAACACTAAAGGAATAGCCTGAGAGAGATTGGCCACTTCTTAATTAAGTTTTTGAGCTTAGAAATATTATACATCTGCAAATTTTCTAATGTGTTACTGTAGAATTTTACAGTAACTTTTGTTTAAACACACGGATTTATTAGAGTTTATTAATTTGATGTTCAGTTCCAGTGATTTATTTTTGTAAGAATTTCATCTGTATTCCATTCACTGCAAATTATACATTTTGCTAAGTTCTATACTTCAGCAGCAAGACTGAAAATGACAGAGAAAGGAAGAAAGTGCTGAGTAGGACATTTTAGAGGTGGACATTCAGGCAATACATTGTTCAGCAAAATATAGATTAAGATGATCAGACATACAGTAACAGGATTGTTCAAACAGACTTCAATTCAACTCACTCCAGCCAAGGAGTCTTTTAATAATCCAAAAATTAGAAGATGTTGGAAAGCTTTTAGTGGGAAATAAGCAAATGGGTGCTCTTTTCTTAAACAGTGTACTTCAGGTTGAGAGAGACAATAAAACTTGCAGCTAAGCAGGTACTGTAAGAGCATGAGTGAGTGGATGTTGCTTAGTTCAGTGCTGCAATGTGAAGAGCTCACACAGGAGGAGATGTCATTCCTTCAGGGCCAAGAGCATTATTAACCCTGCAAAAAAAGTGTTATTTTAAAAATAAATCTTGAAAAAAATGAAATAAAAGTAGTAAAATAAAAAGGCAAAGAGGAGTGATGTGTGAACCAAATGCAGACTTAACCTGGAGTGACCCTAGGGCAAGTGCTTATGTAAACATTTAATACAGATTGGAGAAAAACAGCCTGTCAGTGATGAAGAAAATGAAGATCACATAAACATCTCAGCAATCATACAGTGCTCTGTATTTAGGGCGGTGTCTGGGTGAAATGTAATGTGCTTAATACAGAACTCTTTATAATCTAGACTGATTCTGCTCTTGTGCGACACTAAAATAATCAGTAAAGCCTTAGAAAACTATGGAATTTTAAGGACTGATACAATTAAAAGTGTGAAAAATGACTGAGAAGATACAACACTATATAAAAAATTCATAAGAGGTAAATTAAAAGAAGAGTATAAAGTGAAATTCTTGAGTTTTGAGTTTAATCTTGGCATCAAAACCTGAAAAGATGGGGCTGAGGATTTAGCTCAGTGGCACAGCGCCTGCCTGGCAAGTGCAAGGTCGTGAGTTTGATTCCCAGTACCGGAAAAAAACCAAACCAAACCAAACCAAACCAAACCAAATCAAACCAAACCAAACCAAACCGAAAACCTGAAAAGAGCAATAAGAAAGAAAATTGCAGAGCAAAGTTCCTAATAAATATAGACTCAAATTCTGAAAATGAAAATAGTCAAGGAATATGATTACATAGTGAAAACTGATATAGTGAAGCTTACTCCAAGAATGCAAAGATAGTTTAAAATTTTAAAGTAAATCAATATTCATCACATTAATAGAGTAGAGGTAAAAACCTCACACGATCACCTAAATAGACACAAAGAAATTTTGATATAATTCAATACCCATTAATCATAAAAATTCCCAGAAAAGATAAAATTAAAGGGAACTTTATTAATCCAAGAAAAGATGTCTGTATTTCAGAATTTGATGTTGTTGCCATTTGGAGAGCATTTTCATGGAATGTTGTGGGAATAATCAAAGTACTTGAAGACTGAAAAGGAAAAAAGAGGAGGGGAAAGGAGAAAAGGCTGGTGTTCCAGAGAATATTAGGAAAGAGATTTTTAAATATATATTTATTTTGTTAGTTTGAAAATGATAGAAAACTGAACTGTTTATTATTAATCCTTGAGTAGCCCACATAATTTTACTGTCTAGGCTTTGCACATCGTATATGTCTGGGCACTGCACAAAAATGTCACACACTTGAAAAATGAAATCTGGAGAGGGTTGAATGTAGGAGCTATTTACAAAGGTGAGGGAAGGGAAAGAAAAAATATTACACATTAAGTGGCAATACTGGAAGCTATTATCACCCCAGGCCTGAGGTTGTCCCCAGAAATGATTGAGAACTGTGCACCTGAGAACTCTGTTACCTAAAAGATCAATATGTGGAACTCTTTTTCTGACCTTCTTGAAGGTCAGATCTCAGTAGAAGCTAAAGGACAAGGAAGTCTGGACAATGCTATCTTGAGAGGTCACTCTTTCTGGTCACAAAGAGGTAGGCAGAAAATATATCTTGGAAGAGGAGAAGGAATAGCCAGCACATTCGTACTTTTCCCTATTTTCAAAAACCTTGCATACTTTTCTACATAGCAAAACCCTGATTATCATCCTTCAAGACTCAATTTGTGAATGACTTTTTTGAGAGTTGGATTAATCGTCAACTTGATTAGTTTGGGAGCTACCTAGGGGGATTAGTGTAACATACTGCTGGATGTGTCTCAGTGGGCCAAAGGGCTATGACCCAGGGTCTACACCAGGGCCCTGACCCCTCCTTTTTGGTCTGCTCTTCTGCTCTGCTTCCTCCCTGGATGAACTGAGCAGGTTTGCTCCACCACTGCCCTTCCACCACGATGTGCCTGCCTTGAAGCCAGAAAGCCATGGACTGAATCCTTTAAAACCATCTGCCAAATTGAACCTTCTTCTGTTTTTGGATCTCAGTATGTTGCCCAGCAATGGAAAAGCTGACTAATATACATTCTATATGGACTCATAGCACTTGCCAACGAAAGACTGCTGGTTTCTCTTATATTTACCTGTATGTATCTGTGGCAAAGAATGTATTAAATATAAGAGTATATTTTGGTTTCAAATGTCACAGACACAGATTTTCTGTGATAGCATTGTGTTGCTGTTGAAACATACTGGAGGTAATAAGTTAACAAATTAAAGATCTTTTTTGGCTCCTGGCTTCAGGGGTTTCAGCCCATGGTCATTTGGCTCCATCGCTCCTGGGCCTATGGGGAGGGAGAACATTGTGGTGAAAGTTCATCATGGAGGAAATCTGTCCATCATGGACTGATCAGGCCCGCAATCTCCCAAATGAGTAGATGGAAAAGGCTTAAATAAAAGAGACAAATGGTAATATTTTAGAGTTCCAGGAGGATCAAAACTCTCTAGCAGAATTTGAGGCTCTCTGGGTCAAAGAACCTCTCCTGGCAGGCTGTATTTATTTGGTTTTTAAATAAAGGAAAGGAATACTGAGGAAAGTGCAGGAACTGAGCAGGACCTTGGGAGTCAGTTCAAAGACTTCCCCAAGTAGTCAATTATGCTAATTAGGAGACTATTTTTTCTAGGTTGACATTCACTGCAGCAGTGAGATGCCTGCAGTTATAGTCTCTATTTAGTTAATTAGGTTGGAGCCATGTGCCCTATCTGTGCCCTTCTCTTGTCCTTCAAGGTGTCATGGCCTCACAGGCCACTACAAGCCTCGGCTGGGACTAGTGACTCATAAAAGTTCACTTACTATGAGTCTGCTGCCCAGTGCTAGACAAGGGGTTTAGGCCTGGGATAGACTCACAAGTAAACACAGAAAGCCAATTGATTAATTTTAAATCCTGCTCAGAGCTGGTTCATAGTGATCTCCATCAATTCTTCCATTTTGTTTTTGTAACTGCAGAACTTGAAACATGACTTGAGGTTTTATAGGTCTAGTATTGTTGGGTTTGGTGTCCCCTGTAGCAGACTAAGGACAGAAGTAAGATGCAAGCATGTTAATATAATCAGTTGAACCCAGGATGGGTCTGGTGGGAACAAACTTCACCATGAGTTTGAAGACCTCTTATCTCTCTGGCCACATGTTTCAGGATGGCATCCACAATGATGTTTTTATGACCTGTTAATATAAAAACATACTCTCATCCTCATGTTAGTATCTGTACAGGGCCATCCTAATTAATTAATTAATGTATTTATTTATTTATTTCAGATGTCTTTTTTTTTTTTTTTTAAGCCTGGCCTTTAGTGAATGTGTCTTTGGCCATGACTGTCTTTCATGCTGAAGGCTCAGCTCAGTCTAATTGCCTGTAATGTCTATAACTAACTTAGCTGTCTATAATATTTTACCTCTGAAGAGCTATTTACAACTGTGGTTAAGGAAGACTGGACATAGTTTCACCTTAACTGCTTCAAGCTGAGAAGGGTCAATGTAAAGGGAGAACACAGCCAGGGACCCCCTCCAGAGAGCTAAATCTAATGGCCTCAGATAGAAGTCCTGTTGTAGTTTACCAGTTATGAGCTCTCTTTATGAGGTGGAGCTGGTGGATCCCAGTAGAAGGAATCTAGCATAATGATTGTTGGTTTTATCTGTATGGTCACTTGGAGTTTGGTGGTCTCTAGGCAAAAATAAGGCAAATTTTGGGGAAATCAGAGCATATATAATCAAAGCATAAACACTAATGTGGAAGAGCAGATTTGGGAAATAGCCAAGTCTAGAAACATTTTATGGGACTAGAGTAGTGATTATAACCTACTTAGATCACTCTACTGATGGAGTCTGATATTTTGTCATAAGTCTCTCTACTTTTAGCTGATCTTACCAAAAGAATTTAAGCATTAGCTATTTTGCTTGCTTATGTCTGGTAATCTGAACAACTAATTTGAAGACAAAAATATGCAATATAACAACCATTGCTGAATTCCTGCCATCTTGTTTAGTGAAGCTCTGTATCATTTCTAAGGTTTATTATTATTATTTTCATTTTCTTTAATTGTTTGATCAATCTTGCATTCTTACATCTAGTAATCTGAGCAACTTCATTGAAGATAACAATATTAATATAATAACCATAGTTAATTTCTTGTTATCTTGTTATGAAATTCTGTATCATCTTTATTGCTTTTGTGTTGTTTTGTTTTTGTCATTTTGTTAAAGTGAGACCTATATTAATTAAAATTAACTTCTTGCTATCTATCAAGGTCAGATAAATCTCCTCAGGATTTACCTTGGAACCACGTACAGTGCCTCTCAGTTTTTCTGTCAGTGTCAGCCACCTGGATGAGTCATGGCCACTGCTTGACCAAATTACTTTCTTTGAAAGCTTGGGGAGACTTTGCTGTCCTGGTGACTCTCCTTAGGCATACTCCACAATGTAGATCTGCTTTCTCTGTAGTCCAACAATCTCCTTGGTCAGGAGGTCAGGGACTCACTGAGTTGTAGGATGTTGCAGAAAAGGTTCCCTCATGTCTTGGGTCTTTGTTAACCCTGGAGGGCTGGGGTCAAAATATTAGCCATCTTCTTAGCCCACCTATCTTCCCAGGTTTTGGTTTCCAAACTTTAGTTATTGAACATCCAGAAGAGAAGGCTAATGACATTACATTGTAGTGGGAGTGGTAAGCTTAATTATTACAATTTTATCTGAGTATTAAGCACCTTGAATTATAAAGTGTAGCCAGAGAAGTGTTGTTACTTACCAACCATGGATGTTCCAGTAGTTGAATTGCTGTAAAATGTTAGCTGAAACAGTTATATAGTTTTACAGAGAAAATTTGAAGTCAAAAGCTATAGATAGTATTGTGGCATAACAGTCATGATGACATTTTTGTAACACATTTAAATTTCCATCTTGAAATAGAATAGCCTTGTTAGTCAATCATCCCTACCTAGTACATAAGATTTTACCTAATTTGTGTCCTTTAATAGGATGTCACTGGGGCTGAGGACCACATGCTGTCCCCAAGGTTATGCCTCAGTAAACCACTTCTTTCAAGTAGGCCACACCTTTTGTTTACAAAACCTTCCAACAATGATATCAAATTATCACATCATCGGTTGATTAATCCACAGTTGAATTTGAATTTTATCATCTGATCACTTTCCAAAAGCCCAGCAACAACCAGACCTTCAACACCATGAACCCTTTAGGGATTTATCATACCCAAATCATAACACATAGCAATAGTTTGCATTACTCACCTCATGTATATAATTTGTCTAAGTTCACAGGACGAGTACAAACCATTCTCTGTCTCTGTCCCTTTTGTACATTCAACCAACTGTGGACCAAATATCTTTCAAACAGAAGAGATAAATAGGAAGTAGGGAGAAGTTCAGATGCTCCCCTAAATTACGTGTCCCCTTGTTTTAAAAGTATTTCAATGCATGTGCTCATTTGTTGCATTTATACCACTAGATTATCTTAGTTGATTGAAAATAAAGCTTATATTATTATGTGTTTGTGTATAAGAATCTTTTTAGTTTATATTTTGTTCTGAGCACTTTAATGATAATGATATACAGTGTAATAGCTATTATTATTCTCTTATTTGATTGTGCAAATTTGTTTTATTTTTCATAAAATAAAAAATAAAACAGAAGGACAGCAAAAGAGTAAAAAGTGGAAGACAAAACTTTATACGTATAAAAATACAGTGTAATTGCTACACAGTATTAGCTATTATAAAGAATCAAGAGATGATTTAAAGTATTCAGGAGGATGTATGTCGGTTATATTTAAATATTGTGTCAGTTTCAAGCATCCAGTGGGGATTACTGGAGCCAGTGCCCCGCAGACGCTGAGAGATGGCTGTGGCACCAGTTTGGTTGTGCGTGTGTCGCCTCAGTCACACTGTGCTGTTCCAGTGCTTTCTATGCCACACAAATACAGCACTAATTACACTGCATTCATTGAAATTTCACCAAGAACAACAACCATACAACAAACGAGTGTCTCCAGTAGAGCACCTCCTCACGGAGACTCTGTCACTGGTGAGAAGGGGATTTCTCTGGGGTTCTCTCCTGGGATCTGTCCTTGGAGAAGTATAATGAGAGCAAAGCTCCACGTCCGAACTTTCCACCAGGCAAGTCTGCTGCAAATGCCCCTACTCGTGGCAGTTTCAGCAACAAAAGAGAATGTGTTAGCTGGTATAGTGAGAAAGCTAAATTAAATCTGGCTACCAACGGGTAGATCTAAGTGTTCAAAAGTTTATATAATGTCTTCAGGGCTTCTTTCTCTTTCTCAGTTTGTTTCAGCTTTTCTTTGTCTATTGGCTCAATTTTCTCCTCCTGAGAAGTTACCTCTATTGCTATCATCAGCTTCAGGTTCATGTGACCTTGTCTTAGCACATTCTTTTGGAAGAGAATTCCCAGTGTTCACTCATAAATTTATGGAAAGCCTCTGTTTGCCTCTGCTTTTTTGTTAAACATTCACTCCAGGGTCAATTACTGTGATGGGGCAACTGGTCACAATAATTGTCATACTTCGGTTACACGTCTCCCACAAAGGGTGGGAGAGGTCGTACCTGATCTTTTAAAATAATGGGATAGAATGGAAAATATACTATGTAGCCTTCTCATCCTGCAAATTAGCTCTACAATCCTTT
Source organism: Chinchilla lanigera (assembly GCF_000276665.1). Lineage (NCBI taxonomy): Eukaryota > Metazoa > Chordata > Mammalia > Rodentia > Chinchillidae > Chinchilla > Chinchilla lanigera. The sequence continues at coordinate 2,221,614 of NW_004955526.1, read as the reverse complement.
CAAATTTAATGCAGTTTTTCTTTCAAACCATTTTTCATTTCTTTGGTTTTTGTTTGTATTATAGTTTCTTCATCTAGCTTCTCAAGAAATGATGATTATAAATCTAATCAGATGAAGCTATGGTATTTTTCACTAAGCTTAATTCTATGCAGCTCATGCATATTCCAGTTTACCAATGTCATTACTTGTTTTAAAAATATAGAAATGACTTTATACTGAAGGAAACGTTCACATTGCCTTTATCTTTTATCAGATCACTCTCAACCACAGACACTTACCTGACAGCCTACATTGCTCTTCTGTCCACTGTATTGATATTTCTGAAACTTTTTAGGTTAGTAAGAATTTGATGAATGCGGAGGGCCCATATCTCAAAAAATACACGTGGTACAATTATTTTTATAGAACCATTGGAATGGAAAACATCCCTGAACCTGGACTTATGATGTGGGAAGAGCAGATATAAGAGTTCAGCATGTCTTAAATAAAGAGTGTGCAGTTTCTTCTGTAGGGTTTATTCTTTTAGGTTTCCAAATATTTTTACAGACATGGGACATTGTCAGATTTGCACTTTACTTATATGACTTCATCAAGAGAGGAGCAATGAATGTGAAATTATGGGGTAGGCAAGTGCCAAGGAGACCAGTGGAGAGGCTATGTAAACACACAGGCAGTGAAATATGCAGGGTTTTACAGCAGTGTAAAGTTAGTGGAAGTTAGCATAGCAGAATTCTGGAAATTCTCAAATTTCTGACTCTCAAATTTCCAGATGGACCATGAGCATGGACTGAGAGTAGAAATATGAGAGGAGAAGTAACTTTAGGAGATTTTGACTAGCTCTGTCATAAACCTCTGCAAATGAAGGTATATAGAGGACAGCTGAATGGATGCATGGGGTGTATGCTCATGATGACAACCTGCAATCTTCCTTTAGAACATGCATCAGAATCATTTACAGGGCTTGTCAAAACAGGTCTCTGGGCCCCATCCTCAGAGCTTTTATTCAGTAGGTTTGGAGAAGGCCCATTTGTAACACTTTTCCAGGTGAGGCCATGCTGCTGGCCTAGAAGTCACAGTAAGAAACACTGCTGTGGAAGATTTCTATCTGGGGTTTCTCTATCCAACTTTTGTTCCTTTAATGGTAAAACTTCCAATCCCCCAATTTCTTTTGAGGAATTGTTCCTTCCTTCCAATCATTTTATTCCTGATCATCTAAATATAAAGATGGCTATGTATGTAGAAGAGCAAGCGGCACTGCATACAAGAACAGAACATTAGATGAGGGACACAGTCATCCTGCAAACTAGCCCTTGCTCTTCCCTGTCCAATCATTTGAGCAATAAACTTTCTTCCTTTCTTAAGCTGGCTATCATGTGTTCCCGTCATTTCCCAATGAAAGCATCTGAATATACCTCTCTTTTGTTTAAAAGACTTTTTGAGATTCTGTTTAATACAAGCTATATATCTGTTAATGAAGAAAGTTGCTAGCTATTTTTAAAAAAATAATATCCACATATTCCCAAACCAAAATGAAATCATTAAGTTGAATCCTTTTTATATAACTTGAATTTTATTTGTACACTTTAATTTGCATTCTTATTGATATGACTTTTATATAGATCACAGATGAGTACATGGCATTTTATTGATTTGATTATTCTAACAAATAACAAATAATAGAATATTAATTCTCTTCTAATTAGATAAATGGATGTTAGTAGAATTAACCAAGGAAGATGTGCTGGTATGGACAGTGTTTAGCAGTTCCTGCTCTGATGGTGGTGTTGTTATTGTTACTGATTTAGAGGGACACATTCAGGTCTGTATCTTTACTTGCAAGCATAAGTGATTGACCTATGCAGGTGATCTTACTGCATTTTCTTGTAGTGCAATGAAATTAACGGGAAATTGACCACCTGAGGCACATTAATTAATAGTTAGGAAAAAAATTTTAACCTGTTTGCCCTCTCCATTTCTCCAACTGGATACATAATAGGCTCCCATTAACAAAATTTAGTGGGATGCAACGCCACATGTAATGTGAATTACCTTTCTGTTGGGTGCCAGAAAAACATACTGTAGAACTTTTAGACAGCACTGCATTGTGTTCTTTTGTTTCTTTCCGAAATTTCTCTTTCATATGCCTCATGGTATTTACACGGATTTTTAAATATCTGTTTTTCTGTGGAAAAGGGAATAAAATTCAGATTAATAATGACTTGAAAACATTTTCCCACTCCTTAGATCACTGATGGTATAATACTGTTAATCTTCCTCTTTACTGTTATTGGAATTCCCAATTTCCTAGTGACAATGTGTGAAAAAAGTGCTTTTCAATATTCATGTTGTACAGATAGTGCGTTTCTAATCCTGAGAAGGAAATGGAACATTATGTTTTACTATTTCAGTGACAAACAGGACCTTACTAATCTACTATTATTGTATAAACATCATAAATTACATTTTACTTATTTTCAAGACATTATTTTAAACAGAAGCTTTGGAAAGTGGGGTTATTTCGTATCCACAGTTGAACAAAATGAGGAGTTAGGTATAAACCTACAGCTGTGATTCTCTGGTTCCTTTATCAAATTACAGATGCATGAAGCTCTATCAGGCCTATTTAATTTGTGCCCCTGGCTTCTCTTTAGGAGCCAGGACAGATAGTGCACATTTCCGTAATACAGCACAAACAGGAACTTTATTTCATTTGTTAGCTGGGTAGAAGTTGAACAGAGTTTTTGGAAAAATAAAGCAGTTTCCTACAGAGCTAACCTCATTTTCTAGGATTCTAGAATTGCCCTCACCATATGTCCCATTGCATTATTACAAAGACATCCAACTGCGGAGGTTATTTCTATTTCTAGTAAATAGATGCTAGTTGTATTTTTTAAAATTATCTATAAGTCAGTCACATTTCTGTGGGAAGGAATTATTAGTACTAATGTAGAAACACTTTTCTAAATTAAAATACAGGGAATGCCATGTATAAAACAGAAGTCTGGGAGAAATGGAGGCTTGGAGAAATACACTGCAAGCTGAATATAAATTCTAGGCTAAGAAGTTTGGAATTAATTCTGGTACTATGGAGGACCCCTTATTGTCATTGGCTTTGGTTCTCTGAGTATCACTGCAAATTCAAACGTAAGCCATATGTGATGGTTTCTTTGAAAACTTCTCCTGCCAGCAGCACTCTCAGGCCTCACTCCTGATGAGAGTAGGAACTGCCTCTTTTTCAGCCAAGAAATAATTTCATTGCAGATCCTGTGTTCCCACTGAAATAACCCCTCTGTCCATCCTCCTGCCAGCTCTCCTCTGATACATGCAGAACTTGCTAGTGTATGCCAACTTCGTCATGCTATAGGCTCACACACCATTTCTCATAAGTATAGTGCAGCAAAGCAGTGAGACCACATTTCTCAGTGTGGTGCACATACAAAGTATATGCAGGGAAATGTAGAACCCCAGTGATTAGGAGGAGGGGACCCAGAGTCAGAATGCCTTGATTCAAGTCCATGTTCTGATCATTATTTGTCTGACCTTGAGAAGGGTATTTGGCCTTTTTTTGTCTTCATGAAATGAAGATAAGATATGGGTCTCAATAGGGTTATTTCAAGAGACAATGAGTTTCTCACAAAAGACTCACAAAAGACTCGCGACAGAACAAAATACTATAATGCATCAAAATGGTATATTTCTACAGATTTTGAAACAATGGAGCTCCGTTCAGGTGATATGGAAAAAGCAAGATCCTTGAAGTCTGGCAGAAGTCATTTCAGATCTTAGCCCTGAGCTAGGTGTCCACATCTATAAACTCAGCTACTTTGGATGCTGATGAAGGAGGGTGGTCACCAGTTCAAGGCCAGCCTGGGTAGCATAGTAAGACCATGTCTCAAAAAAAAAAAGTGTTGGTTCTGCCATAAGTGGCCACATATACCTGAGCCTCTCAGAGCTTGCTTCTACATCATGGACATATTTTTCCACAAGTAATAGAATATTCACCCTGAAATGGGTTAACAAATAAGGAAACATACTACTTTGTAATGATGAGTGGCTCAGGAGGATAGACTCTCTGTCACTCCCTGATTCTTTGGTTCAGTCCGTCTCTTCATCAGTTTGTACTCTTTCTGGGTCTTCTCATGACCCCAAATTGGTACCTTTAGAAACCTGGGAAAGATACTCCCTTTTCTGCACAACTATGAAGTACAAGCCCTTGCTTTTACTTCAGGCGCCTTTAGACCTGACAATTGCCCTTAGACCAATAAAATAGACAGAAAAATGCTGAAGCTGACCAGTAAACACTAACTAGAATTCTCCTTTGTGAGATGTTTGGTGGATGAACACAAAGAATAAAGTCAGGGTTCTTTTTGGAAAGGGGGAGGAGGAGGAAATGGATAGTGCATGAGCAACCAAGTATGTCCATCACAGTTTGTTCTGAATTATTAAATGAGATAAAATGTGTAGCAGTGAAATACATAGCAGACAGCAAGATACCTAGCTGCTGAATTCACCTTGATAATTTCTCTCTGTTGCAAGTTTTTTATTCATAAACTCTTGTTAAATTAATGAGGATTTACCCAGCACTGGTGATGATTAGTTAAAAAACAGGGGGAGGGGAACTGGAGCAAGATTCTTAAAATGAGAAAAATTAGGAGTTTATTGTAGTAGTTCGGAAAAAGAGTAATAAACCCTTGAACCATGGCAGTAACAGTTAAATTGGACAACAGTGAGAAAGGTGAAAGTATTTTGGAGCTAGAATGTGTAGGTTTGGTGACAGATGGGTAATGAGGGGAAGTAAGAGAGGAAGCACCTCCACGATCTGAATCTGGTCACCAGAAGAACGCCAGTACCTTCCATTCCCTGTTAGGATCCTCTAGCTTGGGAAAAGACAATGCCTTTTATTTTGGAGTGTTTTGAGTTCAAGACTCTGGAAGAATATTCAAGTAAATCACTCATAAGATTCTCAATTAAGGGTAGAAACCATACACTTTGGGTCATTCAGGTAGGAATGTTGGATTTTATTATTTAGAAAGGATTCCTCACATCTAACAGAAGAGGACCCAGAAAAAAATCCCCAAAAGAGATGCATTTTGAGGTAGAAGAGAAAGACTGACCAGTCGAAAGCATACAGATATAACATAATAATAGACTCAAAGGGGTACATTATTTCTGACAGAGAGGAATTGGCCATTGCTGTGCGGTGCAGGTGCTTCAGGGAGCTTAAAATAGAGACAACTGGCAGCATTCTGCGACTAGGTCATCATTACCACTGAAGGGGCCATCTCAACTACATCAGCGAAGTAAAGAAGCTCGGGGGTGATCAGGAAGAGACAGCAGAGAGAACTAATTTTTCCAAAAATTTTGGTGGCAAAGCAGTGGCAGGGATAGATGCAGCAGGCTCAAGGGACTCTTTTTAAGAGCACAGATTTGTTGGAGCAGCAACAGAATTGGTACAAGAGAAAAGGGAGAAAATTCAAGTACCTAAAAGAGGCAGTGATAAAGCACCTGTGTTAGAGTTCTTGTCCCTAGAACAAAATACCGGACATCAGCACCTTAAAGGAGAAGAGAGTTATTTTTGCTCACAGTTTTAGGGGCTTCAGTGCATGGCTGTATGTAGCCCACTGGATGGCAGAAACTGCGTGGTAGAAGGGCTACCATAGGAAAGTAGCTTGTGTCACAGTAGGCAAAAACCAGCGAGGGAAGAGAAGGGAGGAGCACTGGACGGGGATGTGTCCTTCTGGGTGCGGCCTCCAGTGACTGCCACAACCTGGTCCTGCCTCCTAACAGCGCGCTCAGCTACTGCGCTAGCTCATCCAAGGACGGGGCCGTGGTGAGTGCAATAGGTGTGCCACTCGCCTCCCAAACAGCAGACTTTCGGGGGACATTTACCATCCAAACCATAGCATCATCCCTCAACTTTTGAGAACTAATTCCTTGTTTCAAAGGTGAGGGTGTTAAGCAGTCTGCGCAGGATTGCGGAACTGAAACGTGGAGAGAGCTCCGCACCGAGCCCTTCCAGGCTCACAAACCTCACCCTCCTGCTCCACAGCGCGCTCCAGCTCCCGCCGCTGGGGGCGGTGCAACGCGCCTGAAGGACCAGCGAAGGCTGGGACAGCCGGGCAAAGCGGGAGGTGCCCCTCTCTGAAGACGGGAAGAGTTTAAGAGAGAGGTTGAGTGGGAGAAGCTCCCCACATTGCTGCTCAGGGAGGTAGTTCAGCCCAGGAGTCAGGAGGGTTTCTGAGCCTTAAGGAAACAAAAGTTTGCTGACATATACTTAGCACATTGCTTATCCTTTCTCCACTCATCAGGCCACATTTATATTTTAATTAATTTATTTTTTGTTTGGTTAAGTTTATTGGTACAGTTCAGATATTCATAATGATCATAGCCATCATAGGGAATTTGTCCCTGTATGTGATATATTTTTATTCCTCTTTTTTTCCCAATCCCCTAAGCTCCCTTCAACCCCTGTTCCCCTCCCTATTTATAAACCTTTGTTTCCATCTTATCCTTGCTATTTTCATTTTTTACAGTAGATATTGTGAAATAGGAAGAAACTGTTCCAAAGGTAGGAAGGGAATAGGCCAAATTTAATAGTGGTTATATAAGAGGTTTTTCTTTTAGCAAAGAATGCTTTATTGAATATCTTTGTGAAATCTGTAAGAAAAGCATGTAAATAAAATGCTGAAAATCTTACAAATATTCATAGAATGAATCACTTGAACCATGAACATTTGAAATTGGTAGATATTTGTATATATGATTGAAGAGATACAAAGGATAATATGATAATTACTGCTTTATTCATTCTTTTTTCTACCTACTAATCATATTTGGTCAGGTTGACATTTTGCATGTCAAGAAAAAAAAATCCAGCCAAATGTAGAGAAAAAAAAGCAGTTAATTCTTAAGTATTTTTTTCTTTCTTGCATTTTTTCTTTTTCTTTTTCTGTAGTACTGTGGATTGAGCTCCTGGCTCTGCACATGCCCTGCGAGTGTTCCGGCACTGAGCTACATCTCCAGCCCTTTTTATTCTTCAGTTTGAGACAAGGTTTTGCCAACTTGCCCAGTCGGCTCAGCCCTGAGACCCTCTCGCCTCAACCTCCGAGTAACCGTAATTATGGATGGGTGCCACCACTAATTCTTAAATTTTGAAACCAAGCGTTTTCTATCACTAAAATGAAATAACTGCAATGCATAGGAATTAATTTTCATAATTCAAATAAAAATTACTATTGTAGATTGCTTTATAGTGTAATCTGGAATCAAAATGTGCTTTGGTCCTGCACTATTATTAATATTTTTATTAGCTTCTTTTAGTGCTTATCAGTTATAACCTTGAGAAAGCTGAGGAAACAAAGGGCATACTGACTCTTTTCAGAAAATCGGTTATGTCTCTAGGAAGTGAGTTTTCCTCCGTCCAGATGCCCAATGCTGGCTGCGGAGCTGTGGGGATGGCGCTGATTTGATCTGAGGGTGAAGCCCACTAAGTTCTTTTATCACCTGCTGGCAATTCATTCAGAGAGCACCTGCTGCAGGTCAAAGAGAGACCGCTGAACTGAAATGAATGTTTATGTTTCTCTTCCAACCAAGTAATTTCATTTACAAAATTAGATTTCTTGGAGGGGTAATTGACACAATATGGTAATTTAGAGACTTGTCATTAAAAATTAAGCCTATAGGAAAACAATATGAACTCAACTTCCGCTACCAATCTCCTGCAACAGATCATCTAAAAGAAAAATCTCCCAAGGCAATATTGATAGTGGGATATGGATCACATGGGTATAGATCGTACTGTAAGCATGCCTTGGACCTCTGGGTTTGTCAGAGGAGAAAATGTTTTTTTTCCTTCATTGAAAAATAATCATGTGTTCATGTGTGAAGAATGTAGAAATCTGTTTAAAATGTTAAAAATTTTTCTTTTGGATAAACAGTAACAAGTTTAACTCTACCTCATCGACTAACAAGTGAAAACCTTTGCTGGGTTCCTTGAAGATTCAGGAAATCCTGGCTTCTAGGAGGTGGTATGACTGCTTCTCCTTAACCTTGAAATTTTTCTCATAGTAAGAATTGTCTCTTTTCATGTGGGGTTCTTAAATATGGTAAAAAGGAATGTGCCAAAAGAGTTGAATAAAATCTTAAGAGTTTCCAAGAAGAAAAGTCATGCTTTGATATTCCCTGCCTTCGTCTCTGTTCTTCCACTTGAAGCCTTTTTTCTGTACACCTATATCTGTCTGGTAAGAAACTTGTTTTTCAGAGAGTTGCCCTATCAGTCATCTTAATGGTTTATTTCATCCCAATATCCTTTCCTGTTTCATTCCTAACCCTCTCATTTTGCACCTACTTCTGTACTGCCTTTAATATGTTTCACTAGTTTTGTTATTGGTCCTACATTTTCATATTTTCCTCCCCAAATATTGGCTCTATTTGTGGTACAATGTACATGTGTATTTTTGTGACTTTCTGTCCGTGTACGGCTTGTCATCAAAAGAGTCAGAGCAATAAACCTTTAGAAAAAGTAACAAAATGAAGAAGGGCTAGTTCACCAAACTGTACAACTCCAAGAATTTCAGAAGAAAACACTCTGTAAAATTAGGAAGATTTCTGAGTTCACCTCAACCTGCTGAAAGTAGTAAACAGCCTTGTGACACGAGTATTATGTTGATGAAGATTACAGTGTGGTTTGACCATCTATATAAAAAAGACCAGGGCTGAAGATATCAATATGTAATACAACACGCATTGTTAATGTCCTACCACTTTGTCTGTAACTTTGTATTGTCTGAACTGTTCTTTTGCTAATTTGTAAAAGGTTGTCTCTCTGTTAATGTTTTCCTCCTTTTATTTAAAAAAAAAAAAGAAAAAGACCAGGGGCAAGTTTTTTTTTCAGGGACTTTAGATTCAAATGAAGTTTTTCTCACTGGGTGGATCAGAGCCATTTATAATTTCTATTGTTTTTGTTGCCCTCCCTCCTCCCCAGAATAGAAAAGGTGTTTTGAGGTTGTGGTGCAGTATGTGACATGTCTACCACGTTTGGGAGCAACGATGACTATCAGCTTTGCTCCTTCCCTTGGGGTTGCTGTGTGTACCTAAGGTGCTGATTTGAGCACAGCGTGTGTTTAGTGATCTTCAGTATTATTAATTTGATATTGAAATTTTTAACTTTTTAAGTTTTTCATGATTTGAGTTGTACACATTTGTAGTGTGTAATGTTTACATTCTTTTTGGTCAGTTGGTTCATATACATAGTGCATCTTAATTCTTTTCACATTCCCTACCCCTCCCCATCTCTCGATCCCCTTCCCATTTGAGAAAGGTCTATCTCACTCCTTCCTATTATTTTATAATTTGGGTTTCTCATATAATAGATATTGAATATTATCTCAGCAGGTATTGTAAAAATTTTAACCTCTACTCTTACGTGAAAATCTAGAGCTACAAAATATTAAGCCTTAGATGTTAACTTTCATCTGGAGATATTTAAGACATGAAGATATAATTGTTTCATTTCATTGAGGATTTTTATTGTTGCTGTCAATTAAATTGAGATTAAGAACCCACACCAACCCACTTGCTGCTGCCAGGTTTCTCCTTCAGAACCCGTAGCTGTTAATGGGGTCATAGTTCTCTGAAATCGTTGTTGGTGGCTGTCCCTGTCCTGCCACGTGTGCCAGTGGTTTTTTACTACCTGGAGGCTGAGATTCCTATGCAGGAATGGAGCAATTTTTCGTGAAAAGACTCTGAAGGCATGATTGCCAGACATAAAGGAGAGATCTTGCTTTTCAATAGTGCGTTTCTCAGATAAACAAGAATTTTTGTCTTTCTCATAATTACAGCTTTCACTTATCCAATCCTATTCTGGTAGGAAAAAATTATATTTTTATTAGACCTGTGCAAATAACTATGTAGTCACAAAACCTAAAGTAATATAATTACAAAGTGGCTGCTACGTTTCTGGGTATTTGTAAAAGCAGCACAAATGGACTGAGATGGCGTCTAAGTTAACCAATTCTTTTGTGGTTGATCTTGAATTAAGCAGTCCACTCCCATGGAATCACCTGTTTCTAGGTCAGAATGATCCTGGAGGCCTTGACCCAGTCTTGTGAGTCATCCAAGGTGATTATCCAGGAGGTTTCAACCAGTTTATTTCCAGCTCAAAGCAGCAGCCAAGTCTACTGCAACAGTCCTTTGCAGATCTTTTGACATTTCTTCTAGAGTACTCGATTTTAAAAGTTTTATTCCTGGCAGGGACTTTGAACAAATGTAAACAAAAAGCAAAAGATTTTGTGTAATTATTTTATTATAGTGACCAAAAATACTAGAATGGAGGAGAATGGTCTGAGCCGGTGAGGTATAATAATAACAAACTTCATAAGTGACCATCTTGGTAGAATAAAGGCATTAACATGTTTCCAGAGTTTTAAATTCATACCTTTAGGAGCGTTGTGAATGTTACCAATTTAATTGGTCATAATAGATTTAAAGAGGATTACCCCCTTACTTATCTCCTTCCATTGTGTATATCTGCATTTCTAAAGAAAGTAGACACAAACAACAGATTCATTTGTACTTTGTAATATGCTGATGGCTACTATACATTGAAGTAAACAAGAACACAAACATTTGAAGCTTCAGATTCCTGGATAATGATTATTTATTAATTAATTCAAATTAATATTAATTCATAATCTTAAAATTAACTAAATATCTAGAAATTACAATTTAAGCTGACATGCAAAATCTTTGTAGCATTGAATGCATTTATCTCCTTTGATTGAGACACTGCTCATTATTATATCTAATTTAGTTAAACACAAATTTTTGTGATTTTTAAGTAATGTTTATTTACCTAATATGCCAAACTCATAGTGAAAGTCTGGAGAATTCAAAACAGATTATTTATCTTTTAAAAATCTAAAGCTTAGGGGATGGGGATTTAGCTCAGTGGCACAGCGCCTGCCTGGCAAGTGCAAGGTCGTGAGTTCAATTTCCAGTACCAGGAAAACAAAACAAACAAACAAAAAAAAAACAATAAAAATCTAAAGCTTACATAAAATAGAGTATTTTTCCTATATTAATTTTACATGGCAATAACACCATAGAAGAGATATAAAACTATTTTTAAGCTGAAGTTATTAAATCATGCTAATTTTCTCAGAATTGTCTTGGAGAAAACTGCATTTTTCTTTTATCAAATATTAAACTTTTAAGTTGGTTAAATAATATTTTTATATCTTACAACCTGAAAACTAGAACATTAGAGGTCAAAGTTTTAAAAATATAATTTAACCTCTTTATTTTGATATATTCTTATATAATTATAATTCTCATAGAGTTTTCAGAAATGCAGAGATATCCTACATTTCCCTCAATAACAATAGCTGGCAAGATTATAGTCACTAATCTTATTCATTTTTCTCCATTTTACTTCTGTGTGTAGTTAGCTGTTTGAAATTTTGTCACATGTGTGAGTTTGTATATCTACCATCATCAAAATAAAAAAATGATTTCCCTAGCACAAGAATTACTAGTGGTATCCTACAGCCATACCCCCTCTATGCTCTGTCATGCTTGCCCCATCTTAATGCTTGGAATGTTACCTTACTGAAATATTGATCTATATATATTACCTATTGAACACTACCTGGATTGGCTACAATTTTTAACTATTGTAAATACAACTTCTATCCACATTTGTGTACTTTTTTCTTTTTTACAAAAGCACAAATTTTCTTTCCTCTGAGATAAATGTCCAAGAATTTATTACAAGGTACTATGCAAAACTGCCGAGCAATTTTTCAGAGTACTGTAGCTTTACTGCTTTGTACCCCGTATACAGGGAAAGAGTAATCCAGTGTCTCAGGTCTTCACAAGAACTTAGCACTGTTATTTAGTCATCCTGCTACATGTGATATTTGGGATTTGATTTTCATTGGCTAAAGAAGACACACATCTTTTTGTGTATGCTATCTATGTAGCCCTGTCTGTGATATGTTTGCTTATGTCTTGCATACATTTTCGAATTGGACATATTATTACTGTGTAAGTTAACATGTCTTTCTGATACAATAGGCTGAAGTCATCACTATCCCTCTATGCCTGCGTCCTTGGAATAGGCTGCTTCATGTACGTGAGGATGCTTGTCTTTCAGTGCTGCCTGCTTGAGTGTGGCACTGTTGCTGGGTCAGTAATGCTGCCTGCTGCTAACTGGTTTTTGACTCTGCTTTGTGACAAGGGGCCAGAAGCAGCGTTTCCTGCTTCCATTCCAAGGACATTCTTTTATAACCACTTGCTCCTTATTTGAGCAGCATAAAAATTAATTTACAGATTTTTCTGCATTTCTCCACATTGTCATTCTTTCTTTTGTGATTTTAAATTCCTTTTACTTGTGCATCAAATACTATGATAACAATAATATTTGTTTAATCAAGAGCGTAGTTTTGTATGAAACACATTATGTAATTGGTCTTCACAATTGTTTTGGCAAGATAAACTTAAATTATGCATTTTATAGATGAGAAAACTAAAGCCAGAAAGCTTTCTTACCCTAGTGCTTTCGGGGTTTCGCCTTGACTCTCCTCTTCCTACAGATGTAAATCAGGCTATCACTGTTTTAGTGGAGCACGACAATCTACCAAAATGATTAAATATTTCTGAAATTCTCAGATTTCTTCCATCACAACTTTGCCTTCAAACCTCTTGCACATATTACATTTATTTCCTTCTACTTCTCTGTTTCTCAAATGTGTGGAAACAATTCTGTTCCCGTTTTTATTCCTTATGGCTCTGTAAGACTTACAATTTGCCATCCTTGCTCTAGTCATTTTAACAGCTTCTCTGTTGCCTAACTTCAAAACATATCGCACCATTCAAAGGAAATTAAAACAAGTTAGCTTTCAGAATTGAGTATATTCATTCTTAAAGTGAAAGATGAAAGTCAATGCTTTTTATAGTTCTACTTTTTGTTTGATTACTCTTCTAGCTATGTTCCCAAATAATCCCTTGGACCTTTTCTGGTTGAAATTTTCTGAATTTCTGAAGTTTTCTTAATTTATGGTTCAGAAAAATGTGTTAGTTTAATGAATTAGAAATAAAATATTTTTTGTAGAATATATCCACATTCTTGTCTAAACATAAATATATAAATATTAGTATTTTAAGCTGATACAATATTGGACCTGTTGATTTTCATAACAAAATAAATAATCTAAATTTATGTAAATATTTAAAAATGAGACATGTACTTTCTATGCCTTCAGTGCAGTTGAACCTGCAGAATTTTAACCACTTAGTGTTTCTCCAAACGTAGTAGCATTTTCTGCACATTATTTTAAGGTTGCTTGTTCTCCCCTGACATGGGTATTTTTAGAACAGAAGATAACTAGTTTTCTTTCTTGTTTGCTCAATAACTTTAATATCTAACTAGAATGTATGCTGCCTCAATATAAAATTTTTATCTCAAATGAACACAGCATTTCCAAAAGGTTTTCTCACACCTTTCCCTTTACTTTTGCTGCTATTTTCCTATCTAAGTAGAATATGTCCTCTTTGCAATCTTTTCAAGCTTAGTTAGAATGAACATTAACACTGAGTATGCCTTCCTATAAAGTCTTTTTGATAATCCTTTTTCAAATATCTATTCATCAGTACATTCATCTGATGCATCTATCTATCCTTCCCTTTATGTATCCAGTAGCACAACATATATTTACAGAGCACATACTGTCTGTTAGACATTGTGGCAGACTTGAGGTACAAGAATATATACCAGCTATCGGTAGAAATATAAGAATGATGTATCTTAAGGGAGTTAAAAGAAGCACCACTTGTGGGGAGACTTGGAGCATTTGAAAAGCTGGACAAGTAAAAGGTATAACGAGGATATCTGAGACAGGGATAATAAGTTGTAGAAAGGTGAGTGGAAGCAAATTCCATTTGGAATCAACAATGGTTAAGTGTTCCTAGAGTATGGAGTATAATGTGGGAAGGGGGGAAATAAGGCTGAGTAAGTCATGGAGAACACTGCATACCACTCTTTGAAATTTGGGACTGAAATAAGCTTATTGAGAATCATTTATATTTCTTAGATAGAGACTGATGTGGGCATATGGTTATAGGCAACACCATAGACAATTGATTGAAGTGCAATGATATTGACCATGGAGACTAAATAACCCCACAGGAGACTGGGCAGGAGAAGGGGCTGCAACATAGAAAATGTCAACAGGAACAGAGAAGACAGACATATTAGAAAGGAAGGATAGGGTGCCATTAGATGCAGGTAAGAGAAAAAGCAGCAGAAAATGAGCATACAGTTTTTGAGAAACTGGGTGGATATTGACACCTTTTACCAAATGTGGGGAATTATAGGAAGCATGTTTTCAATGGATAAGTAGACAGATTTAAAGATAAATAGATTTCATACATTGCACTGTTGATCTTGCTATTGCTGGGACAAAATACTGGACACCCACAACTCAAACGAAGGGAGGTTTATTTTGGTTCATGGTTTCAGTGAGTTCAGTCTAGGGTTGGCTGGTTTCAAGGCAGAAATGGCATGGTGGAATGGCCTGGTGGAGGAAAGCTGCTCAATTCATGTGAGAGAGAGAGAGGAGGGAGGGGAAAGTGGGGAGAGAAGAGAGGAGAGGAAAGGAGAGAAGAGGGGAAGAGAGGAAAGGAAAGGGGAGGGGAGGGGAGGGGAGGAGAGGAGATGCTCAATTCATGTGAGAGAGAGAGAGGAGGGAG
>NW_004955526.1:2201424-2206766 GCF_000276665.1 Chinchilla lanigera | reverse complement strand
AGAGGGGAGGGAGGGGAGGAGAGGGGTTGCTGTCAGGGACAATTCATGCTTCCAAATCACACCTGTAACACCTACCTTCAATCAGACCCCACTTCTTGACAGCACATGCAGGCACAGAACTCACCAATGGATTAATCCTCTGATGTTTATAGCACCCACATGATCCAAACGCCTGTTAAAAGTCCCATGCCTGAACACAAGAGGTTTTGGGAAGATATTTTAGTGCCAAACCATAATGTACAAGTTGATTTTAAGTTAACTGTGAAATATCAAAGGGGAAATGCTTTGTAAAATGGCTGGGTCTAAAACTTTCAGGAAAGATCTGTATACTTAGGTTAATATCCATGTACTCTTAACTTTCTATACAGAAAATATTGGCTGGCATATCATGAGCTCCGTGACTGTTATTTATTTGTTACGTGGCTGTCATATTTTTCCTACCATGTTATCTCTATTTATCTCTTGCCAATGTAACCTCAGAATTTATTCCTACTTTGTTTTTGTACTCACAATTTTTTGCAGAAAATCATAAAAAGTATAGTCTATACAAACAATTTACAAGAGAATTGGAACATATATTTTACAGAAATAAATATCCAGAGCATACTCAGTTATATTAGAAAAATCTCCATTGGAAAACCCACATGTCCTTTTCCAGTCTCTCTTTTTGTCTCCCAAGATGCTCCTTTCTGTGAAGGTCTCATGACAGCTCCCACTCCCCCACCTCCGTGCTGTGTAACTATATTTTTTGCTTTTAAAAAAAATTTCCCAAAATAATCTGGACTAAGACTTGGTCTAGATTTTGTGTCAAAAGACCTACCAGAATTTTTTCTCAGTCTCTTTCTAACTGAAAGGAAACTTTGAGTTAGTTACTAAGACAAAATCCTTTCTGTATGTTATATTCGTTATTGTTTTATGTATTTATTTCTACTAGTCTATGTTTGTAGTATATAATGCTTACATTCCTTGTGGGAGCCCCATTTTCATCCCCTCTCCCTTCCTTTTCTCCCTTTCTACCCACCTCTTGATCTCCTTCCTTTTTCGGTATATGTTTGCAGTACATAGCATTTACATTCCTCCTGTGGAATTGCTTATCAGTTCATGTTTCAGAGACACTTGTATAGCAGAACGTCCCACCATGGTGGTGTAAAACAATAGGCATTTGATGATGCATTTCGTGGGTGATGCAGTTCTCGTGGGAGAGGTGCTGGCCCTGCTCCAGGACTGGGGCTCCACAACTAGGAGTGCTCAAGTAGCAGGTGCTCCCTTAGTCTGGGAATGATATCACTCGAGCTTTCTTCTCTGACTTATCTGGTACCCAGGAAAGGCTGATTGCAAAATTGGGCTCCTGTGGAATCACCCAGAATACTGCACACAGCGCACGTTGGCTTGAGCTTCCCATTAGTGAGCGTTCAGAGGGTGTATTCCCTGGGAAGGCAATGCATGAGACCAAAGCAGGCTGCACAGCTTCTGATGAGCTATGTGTGGAAACCACATTAGATCCCTTCCTCTGTGATCTGCACAATCTATTGGTTAAAGCAGCCACAAACACTACAGGATTTAAGGATGGATTAGGTCATTTGTTGTACACTATGTGTTGAGGAGGGTGTATTAGGTCATAAAAATAAGAGATTTGGGGAAATATCAACTGTCACAGTTATCGTGGTAGTTACTGGCAAATATTGAAGGGTTCTGAGTTAATATGTTATTTGGAGGCTTCTATTTCTATGGAGAAAATATCTCAGGATGTATTAGTGCTTAGGGACATTAATAAGTAACTTGCAATATACTCACATATCTCAGTGGAAATTATAATATTGTAAGTTTGTGCTTACCTGATTTGAAATAATAGATTCTCTTCCTGAGCTCCTGAGAACAACACAAAATACCATTTGTTGCTACTTTCTCCAGTGATAAATTGAGCTGCTACAAATTTTCATTAAAGTTATTATTACTATTCCCTATTATGACAAGCTCCTAAATATTTCATGTATAACATCAGTGGTGTTTCTTTACTAACATTGAATCAGAGTGCCTGGTTGGAAAGATAAAGCTTTTGATATGCAATAGAAATAAATGATGGCAGAAAAATAGCTCCTGAGTGTTGCTAGAAAAACCACAAATTCCTTCATGTACCTGAAACCCTTGAACTGGCTGCACTTAATCACCAACTGATCTTTTTTAAAAATTTACTTCTCCTATCTGGTTCAGTGAAAAGAAAACAATAAGAATGTTACCCCTCACAAAGCTTTTGAGACTGTTTCCTTTTCTAAGGTTAATTTTTTTACTTTGAATTTTCATTTTTCTCCTGTACCTGTCATTAGAATACCATCTGGTTTTATTTTTCTAACCATTATTAAAAAGTTTATTCATATCATTTCTAATCATTGAGAAATTCACTTAGCTTAATCAATAATCCATTTCTCAATGCAGTTCTTTGTATGTAGAAGAATACTTCTATATTTAGGGTAGTTTCCAATTTATTTAGGAGGCCAACGGCAAACAGCCTATCACAGGAACAGAAGACAGACAGCAAGTACAGTGGTTAACATTTAGTAAAAGTATAACTTTCAACATTTTTCTGAGTCATTTTTTGGTGAGGATGATTATGTTGATAGAAGAGAATGGAATAATAATTTCAAAAAAGAAAAATAATTTATCAATAATTATTATAGTATAATAGATTAAGATATTCTCTTTTGATAAATGTATGTTTATTGTAGAAAATTTGCAAAATATAAAGAGCAAAGTAAAGTTTTTCATGTTATCACATTTCATGGGAAACCACTCTTACTATTTTAATGCATTTCCTTAGACCTATTGTGCATATGAATGATTTTATGTTAAAATGTTTAATGTATAGAGTAGTGATGGTTATGGTGGATTGTCACTAATTTAACTCACTTCCTAGTAGCATTCTGTAGTGTACTGCAGAGGCTGAAAGAAACAGCACATTTTCTAGACCTATTGTGGGTAGAATTTGGAATGTGAATGCTGAAAGAAAATAAAAGTATTTAAAATAAAAAAAAAACTTGGGAAGAAAACTGGTTTGTGCACTTCAGTGCTTCATGTGAGTTCTGCAATGTTGCGGCTGTGCCTTCTTCCTTGTGCTTTTGTTCCTGCTACTTGTGACCAAGCAAACCTGCTTTTACCACAGTAGGATTCCAGCTGTGGGGCACTTGCTCCATCGGGGTCCTGAAGCTCGTTAGTGGCAGCAGCAACTTTGAGATCCTTGGATGTCAATGGTTCTAGAGAAAGCGTCTCAATTCTTTAGCGTCCTAATTATGATGAGAAGTTTGGTCATTGTATTAATTAGAGTAACACTGTCTTAGTGAAAGGTAAACACTAAGGTTTTACTACTTTACACTTGATTTCACCTTCTTGTGGAAGTTCAGTGGTCGGCAGACCCTTTCCTTCCATTTGGTGGCTTTGCCCCCCCTCAGCACCCTCTGTGTGGACTGGGTGGAATACAAAAGCAGAGAAAAACCCACAGTGCTTAAAATGCCTGCTTCAGAATGACACATATCATCCCAAATACCTTAATGAAGCCTACTTGCAAGGAGGTCGGAAAGGTGGTCATAGTCTGGCTGTCAACTTCAAGCGACAAAGCTATCCTAAAGAAGGAATGTGGATTTGCACCTGTGAGAGAGCTCTGTGCTGTGTGGCAGACTGAAGAAGCAATGCCACATCCTCCCATCATGGTGTATAACTTAGAAAGCAACAGATTCCTGAAAGTGAAAAAAGGAAAGCATAAAGACTCAGAAAACACTGTAATCATGAGAGAACTTGGACACATTTTGTTTAGATTCACCTGAAGTTTTAGAGAATGAAATTCATGCTATATTTCTGTAGAAAAATGATAAACAAAGAATATAAGTTTACATTTATATATGCATAATATGCCTTTTGAGTCTTATGTGGTAACTTTTATTGCCTTGAGGGAATAATTGGGTGGCAGGGACAGAAGTGGAGAGATTCATTTGCCTTTCATACACTTTTGTGCCTGTTGAATACTAACTTATATGTGAGTACAAACTTCTCAAAAAATAAAGAAAACAGTAAAGCGAATCTTTACTGCAGGACATCTGTGGTGTGGACAACATCCTTCACACTGACCAGACTTAGATTCCAACCTATGTAGTAAAACTCAGTAGAAGAAATATTCTAAACACATAATGAGGACCTACACTGTGTCAGACAGGGAGGATACCAGGAAGCTCTAAGACACACTCACAGACATCGAAACACAGATGGATGTGTGAATATATCCCATTATGATGTTTTATAATGAAGATAAAAACATGATTTTTTTTGTATATCTAAAAGAAGGAAATCTGTTTATATTGCCAGTGCCCTGGTAAGAAAACAATATTATAGTTTAAAGGAAACTCTTTGACTTCCATGGTAGGTATAGTGAACTTGTGGGAATGTAACTGGTTTGTTCTACTTATTTAGCCTAGGAATTTTCTGATCAGCAACCTATTAGATCCACATGCCCCATATATCTCTATGCCCCGTGTATTTACTGGTATGGTTTATGACTAGATACCCTCACGAGGCCTCACATATTCATAGGCAGGGCTTTGGGGAAGTGGTTGTATCACAGGGCACGATATTCATCGGTGGTTCAGTCCACTGAGGAGTTCACAGCTGTGATGTTGAGCTGTGAATGCAGATCACCGGGGGCGTGGCCTGGAAGGGCTCTTCTCCTGCATCTGTTCCTCCCAGCATGCTCTCTGCTTTCTGGTTGCCATGCCATGAGCAGATCCATCCTGTCTTCAGTCGGCTGGTTATGGATGAAACCTCTACAAAATGTGGCCAAAATAAACCTTCCCTCCTTTAATTTATTGGTGTCAGGTAGTGTGTCCTAGTAATGAGGAAAGTAACTAAGATATATATAATTGTGATTTTATTTCTTATAATAAATCTTTTTATGTTTATCTTTTTTGTCTTTTGCCTGTTCTTATATAAGCATAGCTATTCCATTGTTTCTATCTATCTATCTATCTATCTATCTATCTATCTATCTATCTATCATCTATCTATCATGGATGCAGAAAAGCCCCATCTTTTGCCATGTGCAAGCTGAAGACCCAGGAAAACCCGTGTGTAAATTCCTGTCCAGGTGTCAAGTCCTGGAGACCAGGCACACCAATAGTGTAAGCTTCAGGCTTCGGTTTAAGGGTGGGGAAGAATGATGCTTCAGTTAAAGCAAGCAATCAGACAGAGAGAAAGAGAGAGTGAGATTTTCCCAGAAGATCTAAAAACATCATATCACAGTGATATATGTGCACCTATGTTCATAGCAGCACAATTTGTAATTGCTAAAATGTGGAAGCAAC
>NW_004955526.1:2114494-2200949 GCF_000276665.1 Chinchilla lanigera | reverse complement strand
TACCACTTTGTTTGTAACTCTGTATTGTCTGTATTGTGCTTGTGATATGTTGTAAAATGTTGTATGTCTGTTAATGTTTCCCTCCTTTTATCTTTAAAATAAAAAAAAAGAGTGAGAGAGAGAGAGAGATGAGGAGTGAAGAGATAGATGATAGATGATTGATAGATGATATATGATAGAGAGATGATAGATGACAGAGAGAATGGATGATAGATATAGATGATAGATGATAGATGATAGATAGGTAGATAAATAGATGATAGATAGATAAAGAGGGAACCCACCTCTGTTTTTCTGTTGATTTTATTTTTTCAAGGATAGCATGAAGTCTACCCACATTAGAGAGCAATGTGTTTATTCATTCTGCCAATTCAAAGCCAAGTCTTCTCTGGACATCTTCTCACAGATGCACCCAGAAATGTTTTGCCAAATATCTAGGTACCTTTAGATCCAAGCAAGTTATCTCATTTCATTAACCACAAATTGTTATTCCAGCGTTTGCCTCTCTGAAGAGAAACACACCTCTTCATGAGGTGTCTGTCTCACACTATCAGCGCCTCACTATGCTCAGCTTTGCCTCTTCTTTTCCACAAATAACACGGCATCCACAGAAGCCAGCTCCTGGGAGTCAGTGCAGCTTAGTGAGGACAGCTGCTTGATCTTGACTATTGCTTTCAGAGATTATAAATGTGTGAATTTGGGTATATTACGTAAACATTTTTTTAACCTCAGTTTTCTCACTTATATCAGAAGCTTAAAAGTACTTACTTTATAGTGCAGACGTGAGGATCAAATGAGACAGTCCATACAAAGCTAAGAGCAGAGCCTGGAATACCGCACCTGTCCAGTAGACATTGGCTGTGGTCATTCTCATTAGTGTCTGCTGTCTTTAGATCTTTAGGTCTGTAGGTCCCGTATCAGTTCCTGATACATTCTAACTGGGAAATGAAATCTAACAGTAACCTTCATCTCCCTCTTTTCCCCTCAGGATTATATATGTTCAGGATCAATATAAAATATTTCACTTTGATGGCAGAATGAGTAAAAAAATGATATAGGAATGAAAAAAGTTTATTTCTAGAATATTTGCATGATAAGTGTCAAACCGAGGTGGATAATACATCCAGCGAGGACTGTGAGAAAATGAGTCAGATGAAGGAGAAGCAATTTTTGAAAATGTAAAACCTAGGGCCAGTCATGACCTGGTTCAAGGGGTGGGATTTTAGCAAAGTGGCAGTAAAATGCTTCACATGCACAGGCCCTGGGTTCATCCCTAGCACCAGTAAACAAACAACACCCCAAAACTTTATTAAACCAAATTTTTTTAAAAATACAAAAAAACATGGTTCAAATATGAGCTCTGCCTCTTCCTCCCAATTATGTGTTTTCCTGTCTGTTTCATGTTGAACAAATTGAATAATCAATTCAAACCCTGGCTCCCTGAAGCCTACAGTAGGGTGGAATAACAGAATGTACCTCATGGGATTCCTGTGAGATTAAATGAGATGATGTCTATGAGCCACTTAGCACATTGGTTCCATAGCATCATCAGAATAAGGAGGAGCTTTGGTTAAATGGACAGAGTCTCTTGGAAGATGTAGCCAGCAGAGAGAGATGCAGAAAGTCCAAGAAATTGCAGTGCTTTGTGGAAATGGTCCAGATTCCCAAATCTAGGAGAAGTGGCAGATTTCTGAATTCAAGAAAACCTTGTGCTGGCCAGATGGTAAAGGTTTTCCGAGCAAGCAAAATAGTGAGGTCCCTTTGCCTTCTTGGTCTTTCTCCCAGTGGTTCCTTTGCCTGCACTTGGAAAGCAAATGTAGAGGTGTCTGATTCTGATTAATGTTGTTCAAAAAATGGAAAGAGGCTCCCATCCTTGACCTTCTTCCTCTTTTAACCACTTATGATAATGCCAATAAGATTATCTCATCATAATAATCGTATTGTGTGTCACTGAAGATTTCCAGTGCCCTTTCTCACTTAGCATTTTATAGCAGAAATAAATTTCTCTCACAAACATGATTTTGTGGCATCTAAATCTTTGTGCTATGAATAAGTGAAGAAATAAGAAGCACAGACCCACCCATCCTCCACTGCTCGAAAATGGCCAAATACATTAGAACCTCTAATGAAAGCTAGAGGTAAGTCCTGCATGAAAGACTGCAAGGGGGAGTCAGTGACAGAATTAAATCCAGGGGTGGGAGGGTGGGAGAAAAGGTGAGAAGGTGAGTGTAGAGAGAAGTTAAGGAAAGGGGGATGTGCTGTATATTACGAGGGGGAGGGAGAGCTTTGAGACAGTCATGGGATGTGAGAACACAGTGTTTGGGGAAACTGCCAGAATCTGAGCATGTTCAGCACAAAGCACTGTATAATCAGAAAAACAAAAGGAGAAACTAAAGGAATCCCCAGGGAGCAGATGTAGTGCTGATGTCCCATGGAGGACTTTCTGTGCCAAGCTGATGTGCACAGCGACTCACTGATGGTCATACTGAACCAGGTAGTAGGACTGGACTTCAGATGGAGAAAGCCCACACAGACAGATCTGACCCACGCAAAACAACTGAATTACATAATGATTGCTTAGTTTATTTACTGTATTTGAAAGAGACAGCAATTCCAACTAGTGAGAACATAAAGTGAAAGAGAAACTGTAAGTTCAGGCTCTGTGTGTCCTTGCTCACCATCTGAGAAAGAATGCATGCCCAACCCAAGAGGAAACGGACTTGTGAAGAGCCTGAAGACATCAGGAGGAAGAGAATGCGTCGTTCTTGGGTGCTTAATGGGAAAGAACACAGGTTGCAAGAAAAACAGGCCTGAGGGGAATAACGGAATGTTCTGGGGAAAAACGGAGTTTGCACAAGAAAAGTGCAGAAAGCAGAATGAGCCTATATATAAGGTGTTTGGAGTTTTACTGAAAGATGGGTATGTATTAAAAATTAATTGGATGCCCTTAGATTGTAAACCTGGTCCAGAAAGTATTCAAAAGCATGTGGCCAGCTCATATGGAATCTGAGTCTTTATTTGTCCTTTCATTCATTCTGCAATATGTGAGGCAATCTAGTCAGAACAAACATGTTTGTTACAGTCAGCATGATTTTCTTACAAACAAAAATGTTCTCTCCAATATGTTAAGCTTACTAAACAATATTGAGCCACTTCATAAAGATGCACATGTAGTTTGTTGTATAATACTTAATAATGAGCAGAATCTTAAAATGTTTTAATTCCGAAGAACAACGTAAGTTTGATGCTGATGTGAAGTTTAATTGCTTAGCCATTTCACTGGAAGCAAAGAACAGTTCCCCAAGAGACTGTCAATGTCTTCTGTTTGAGCCGGGTAAGAATTCTGGGCCTTCACTGGCATCATGAGTGTTATAACATCCACGCACAAGGGACATCAGTGGGATAGGCAGTGTGAAGTCCAACTTGTTGTGTCATCTAAAGTGTTTATAAAATATCAATATCCTATCTCCTACCCTGGCCATCAATGCTTAAAATGTTATCCTAAAGAACATTTTTTCTTAGGGGCACAACCTTTATAAACCCAAACACCTGTTCTGTGGTTAAAGCTTTTGTTTTTATCTCTCCTGGGTTTAATTATTGTGGAAGAATGGAATCATGAAGGTGTAATATGGTTCAATACCTGAATTCTCCGTCTCCGCTCAGCCAACTTGCCCACAATCACATTGCAGAAGCCATCCAGTGTGTGAGCATCCTAGCACGGTGCTTTTGCCTAGTGGTGACAGATTCCTTTTTTTTAAACTGGAGAAGGAAGGATGAAAGGTCTGAGTCCTGTGCTCCATGTGGGGAAAGAAAGGACAGAATGAGGGAAGGTGGAAGACAGACAGACACGGGAGTGCATCTCCTTCTCCGTTTAGGTGCCTGCCACTGGTCTGTGAACAGGCAGAGGAAAAGTGTGGTTTGGTATAAGGTTGGTTCAGGCTTTAAATCACTTCTCCATGATAGAAAGCACTTAACAGTCATTAGCTGGGTAGTGTCTTCTTCAGAAGGAGAAGCTAACTTGTTTGGGTTTGTAGAACTCAACCTAGGACTTGGAATGAAAAGTGCTTTGTCAGTATTTTCTTTATCTCCAGCTGTGTTCCAATGAGAGCGTTAGTATTTGGAAATCATAGTCTCTGAGTGACCCTTATATGTATTCCAGTGACCAAGAAACCTGCAGTTTTTCCTTACCACTTTATAGTGCTATTTTACTTCTTGGACAATGTTCCTCCCATCAGTGATATCAATACTCTTCATGCTGGAGATGTTGCCTCTCCTGGCTAGTTGCACAAACAAATAATGAGCACATTATTGTGAATGAGTGGATCCACATTCTACAGAAAACTGCACGATATCAGTTAATAATTATATAACAAGTGCACTGACTGGCTGTATAACAAACTCGGAAAGATTTGTAAAATAAATTGCACACTGTGTCAGCTTTTTAGTATGCCTTACCAACCATAAGAAAAATGTACTTGATTTAAATCTGCTCATCCTCACTTGTTCTCCTAAAAAATTAAAAAACAGAAGTTAGTGTAAGAATTGTGAGTAGATGTAATTATTTTAAAAAACACTAATAGACCCTCCAAAAACAGCCTCACTCAAAGAAATAGTTATGTAAAATTTGGTATATGTCTTGATATTTCTTTAATTTTGGGTATTTAAAGAGAATGTGTACACACATACACAATTTACACAAATGGGACCATGCCACACATTATGTTCTATAATCTGCTTTATGCCACAACAACACACCACAACATAAGCATCTTGAAATTTCAAAATAGAAACTTAAGTTGTTTTAAACTTGTATTTATGAGTTCATTTACCTAAGCATCTGTGGATGGACTCTTAGATTATGTGCTAGTTTATCTTGATTGCAGACTTGACTAGATTCGGAGATTTGTGGCAGTGACAGGATGGTCAGGGCACGAACCTCACTGACTGGCTGAGCTGAGGGGCTGTGAGAAGTGGGCTCTAACTGGAAGAAGTGAGCCGTGGGACATGATGCTAGGGCTATATCTGGTCCCTGGTCCCTTCCTTGTGTGCTGCTCCCCTGACTCGGTTTCCCAGATGCTGTGAGTTGAGCAACCCTTTTCCATCCTGCCTTTCCACTGTGCTATTCTTACTTTGGAGCTGTGGAATGTAACCTCTGACACTGGGAAGCCAAAATAAACCTCTCCTACTGTAATTTGTGGGTGTTAAGTATTTTGTTCCAGGTATGGAAAGCTGACCAATACAGACTGTGTTCTAGTTCACCATGATTACCAGATGCATGGTCACGTGTATGGGTATCTCTATATTTTGCATGGGTTACATGGCAACTGGTTTCATTGCTAACACATTTTTAGTAGATATTTTGTTAAAGGTTTGGCATTTGAGAGCTTCCTTAGTCTGATTTTAGAGACTGCCTTCTGCTGCAGGCTGCCTTGCTCTTCCTTGGAGGAGGCTGCTTTACTCTGTTGTCTGCTAGCTACTGGAGATGTCAGTATTGCACCTGGGAGGTGAGTGATTAACAGAAAGGATTACAGGCCAAATTATTCCAGATTGGGGCTGAGACAGTCTGGGACAGCTAAGTCGCTGACACAAGACCTCTACCTTAACTGGACAACTCATTTGTGGCTTGCTTTTGGTGAGCTCAGATGCCCTCCTCAGGGACTCAGTCACTCAGGGGAGCAGCCTGCTTGGTGCCTTAGCCAGTCTGCACTCACTTTAGCAGTGCTGGTCCTCACTGTTCGGGGTCTGTGCGTATGCACAAGGTTGGGCACACACCGCCCCAACCTGTCTCTGCTGAGTGCTGAGGATAACCAAGCTGCACCAGCATTCACAGACATAGCTCCTGCAAAGGAGACTGGTGGCAAATGGTCCCTGTCCCGAGCAGACATGCAAAGTTAGCAAATTCAGTTTAGCTGTAGTGAGTAAGTGTTTTTCTTGGATTAGCTTCCTTTGCCTTAGGCCTCGTCAGCCATGAGACTAAATCGGCATTTTTCAGTCTGAACTGACACAATTCACGTGCCAATCTTCTACTGCAGTCCACCCCTGAAACTTTCATGCTGTGAAGCTTGAATCTGTACATTTCTGTCTTTCTATTATATTTTTTCTGAAATGTTCTCCTAATTCCTCTTTCTCCCAGTCATTCTAATACTTGCTTGGCAGCTTGTTGAGAATACATTGCATTGATCTTTTCTTACCAGATCCTTACCTGGGTGTTCTCTTATAGGTGCACTATCTTATTTTTATTCCTCATTGACAGTTTGAATCAAGTCTTCTGTGAATGTATGTACATATGCACACTCACACACGCACATACACACATACACATTCACACAAATGCACACTCCCATGAAGGCACTATAGTTCTAGAGCATGGGGGGAAAGTTTGTACCATCTCTCCACTCCTTTTCCAGCTAAAGCTTATGAAGTAGGTATAGACATTTTATTCAGATTGGATTGATCTGACTGTGCTGAGAATATGGTCTCTATTGCATTAGTTAGTTGTAGACTCTGAGCTAGAAAGCAATTAGACTCAGTGGTTGAGTGGTGCTTTGGGAAAGCTGCGGGAAACAGAGCAATGAAAGTTGCAGGGGGGGGTAGAGAGAGGAGAGCTGGGGAGCACATGGGTGCCACTCCCTTCTCCTGACCCTGTGTGCTTTTGTGCATGTGCTCTGTGGTTCTGAGGGATCTCTAGTTTCTGGTCCTCAGCGCGTTTATCTGAATTGAGTCAATGAGATGCCCCTGCTTTCATGTATATTACTCTTTATTTAAAGTAGTTTACATGGCATTCTGCTCCCTGAAGTCAAGTAATTTGTAGCCAAGAATGACAGTCTCTGCTTTAAGACATGTTCCTAAATTTCCTGTTAGTGGAGATTTTGTATTTGTGCACTCCACAGTTCTTTATGCCTCTGCTCAAGCTTTGCCTTGATCACCCCCAAAGCATGGCCTCACTGGTCTTCAGGCTAAAGATGTACCATGTCTGTCTGAAGCACCTCTTACCGCATCCCAATAGAAAACATCTACCTCCTTCTGTGCCTCCCCAGCACCATCTGTCAGCACCATGTAGCTGGCCCTGCTAATAGATTCTGTTGTAATGGGCACTACAAAGATATATTTAAATGTTTTCAGTTTTTCAATGTAGATTGCCCCAAGGAGAATAGTATTGGATCTTATATTTCTTTACAACCTCTCAATTACTGTATAACATAGGCCATTACTATAATAGGAGATTCTCAAATAGTAGTACCTAAAAATAGAGTTGTACTTCAGTTGTGTTTATGGCTTACAGGCAGTTTTCCATGATATAGGCTTTACAAATATATTCATCAAATATATATATGTGTATATATATATGTATAAATATATATATATGATGGTTAAAATAGTTGGACTTATGTGCTAATAACAAAAATAGGAATATAGCTCTTAAAATGTACTAGGAGCTGTCCTTACACATACATTAACTGATGCACATATAAACTATGTTTGCCTCACAACAGCACAGCAGTGTGGGCTTCATTACCATGCTTATTTTAGAAATGGGGAAACTGAGGCATATAAAGATTAATTCTTCATGCAAAGGTTTCCAGCCCTTGCAGTCTGGCTTAGAATATCTGCATTTCTCTATGCATAAATTGCTTCTCAGGTAGATGGTGACTTGTGGTGGCATTCTTCTGTTTCAACTTGTTGGTAATGTCACCACAAACTGACAAGACACGAGTTCAAGTTGTGTGATATCAAGCACTGGGAAGGGAAGCGACTTGAACAGATTTCTTTTCAGATCCCACAAGAGATGCAGCTGGCTCTGCCACCTGCATTAGCAATTTCAGCAGGATAATGTGAGATTGTATCAATCTGTATGGGAAATGCCACTAACATGGCATCTATCTGGAAAGGACTGTAAATGCAAAAATACTACAGATCTGTCTTGCTCAATTAAATTATAAATAAAAAACTCTAGAATTGTGACTCAAAATATGTATACAGCTATGCTTTTATTCCATTTAAGCCTTTTCAAATCAGCAGAGCAGTCTCTTTGCTTGTTAGGTCTGACTGCAGGAGGTTGGATCAAACATTTGGAAAGGGTGCTCTTTCTGTTACCTCCATGGGTATGCATTGAGTGTGACCCTGTAGAAGTCACAGCTCCTACAACCCATGTCTCCCTAAGTGAGGTTCACATATCATGTGAGAGGTTTGGGTTGAATGACTGCCAGAATATTTTTCTAAATTAGAACATCTGTAATTATCAGATATTGTATCTCTGAAGTGAAAGTGTCTAGAAGAAATGTTCAGAAGAGTTTGAAAGAGAGAGAAACTCTCATAGTCACAGAATCTTCTTGGCTTTCCTTGGCTCTTCACAGCATCTTGGAGGCAGATAAGAATTCTTCAATCCCCAAGTTTCTTCTAAACTTAAGCAGCATAATTTTTAGTATATGTGCTGTCGAAGCGAGCACTTAAGCAGCATAATTGAGATGTATATTTTATGGGTAAAGAATACAAGATAATTTTTCCATGGTTTAAAGTAGGTTTATGTGTTTGTGTGAAGAACTAAGGCTCAGGGTAGATCACTTCTGGGACAGCTTTTGCGGCCCTTCCTCATTGCTGGCTCCTATAGAAAGAATGTGCATTTCAATAGGAATGTTGTTTCCTAGGTATTATTAGATCAGTATTTCCAGTCAAGGTCCATCATGGCAATGTCCGGAGACATTTCTGGTTATCACAGCAGGGCCTGAGGTGGAGGCCCAGGGTACTTTTGGCATCTTGTACAGAGGTCAGGGTTGTTGCATTGTATAATGCACAAGATAGTCTCCTCAATAAAGAATTATTCAGCCATAAATGTCAATAGTGTCACAGCTGAGCAGGTCTAGACTAGACAGTGCATGGAAAAGGCCTTGGCTGAGGGAAAAATAATGATATGGGAACCTTTACTTTGGTAGGAACATGATCTCATTTCATAAAATTGGAAACCTGTGTAATGACAACTCAGTGAGCTTAGAGAATATATTACTAAGAAGCTTTTTAAACTAGCAAGATAATTTAGGTTTAATGAACCCTACTCCCTTCATAAATATCTTCTCCCAAACTTTCTTTTGAAAGTATATATTGTGTTAAGAATGTCATCTGCTTAGAACATTTTCATACCTTGCTGTCAAGAAAACTGTAAACTCCATAACTGCTCACCAAACTTCAGCTCACCCAGTCCTGGCTTGTTACTGAGTGCCCTCTGAGAGCTCTTTGTCTCCTAATGTCATACCATTCCAGCCCTTTGGTTGCTTATGAGCACAGAGCTTTTTGGTTCCTCCACCTACAATCCTTCTTTCTTCTTTTTGCTTAGAATACTTCTCAGCTACTTGCTTTTCCTGGGCCCTAATATTGACATCTTTGCATATGTTTTGCACCAAGCTGCCAGTCTGTTTCTTTTGATTGGTGAATTGGGACCGTTAACATTGATAGTTATAACTGATATGTATCCTAAACTTTATATGTTATCCTTGTCATGTTATTTTACTCTTTATGATTTCCTTTCTTTCTGTTCTGTCTAGTTGCTTGCCTTGCCTGGTGAATTCATTCTGTCGGGGTTCGTGAAATTGTAGTCTTTGTTATCTTTGTGTAGAATGTCCTTCAGCATATTTTGGACTGCAGGTTTGGTGGACATGAATTTCTTTAGATCTTCTTTGTCATGGAAATTTCTTATTTTTCCATTCATTTTCAAAGGTAGTTTTGTTGGGTGCATCAGTCTGGGTTGGAGGATTTCTCATCTAATTCCACTTAGGTTTATGATTCAGGAGGGATCAAAATGATAAAGCATGTCATTGTTTACCTTACCAAAAAATATTTGTTACCTAAGTCTTGCATGTTTGTTGGGATGTCAAATGTGAGATATGTTTTTACTGCAATAAGGACAGATAACATGAAATCTAACCTCCTAACAAATGTTGAAGAGTGCGGTACAGTATTACTAACCATCAACATAGTGCTGTATGGCAGAATTCAAGTTTTCCTCACCAAGCTCTTTGAACAGCTCACCTCCTTTGTCGAGCAATAGCTGCACAGAGTAGGTCCTCCAGAAATGCTTGTGGAATAAAGAAAAGAAACCGCCTTTGACCCAGAGTCCTGGAGGACAGTGACACCTCTGCGCTGTATTCTCTCCCTCTCCCAGACACAACCACAGCACACTGCAGCATCTAGGACAGTGCGCCTCTCTGCAAGGGGAAGGGACAGCCGTCCTCAAGCAGAGCTTGTGCCTTCTCTCCAAAGCAGGGAGCAGGCGGTTTTCTGAAATCATTCGTTCAGTTCAGTGAGCTGTGAGACTTAAGATCGAGGCCTTCTGCAGGAAGTGTGGATTGAGCAAACAGCCCTAAATGTTCTCTACACTTTAAGTGACTTTTTATATGAGTACTAAAACCCACACAAATTTATGGTTTTCTCATAAATACTCAAGAAAAGGTTACAAATGTCAAAAATTTTCTAATCTATGCACCTCTGTCTTCAAGCAAGTGGAGACTTATTAACACATGTGGTATAATCAAAATATATGGTAAATGTTTAAATTTTAAGATTATTACAGTAAAAGAAAAACTGGCATTAATCGCCCTAAAAATACTTCCCCTCAGTTTAAACATACTTATCACATTGTTATTACCATTTTCTAAAGCTGTTCTGAAAAACCCTCTTTTGTGAATATCTTTATGAAATTCTCTATCATTTTTATTGTTTTCTTTTATTCTCTTAAAAAAAGGCTGTGGTGCACTGACTGCCATCCAAAGGAAAGCCAGGCTGATAAAAAGTGTCTGGTGTGTCCCACGTGCCTTGCTCACAGGAGCTGGCACCGTGTGGCTTCTGGCTCTTCCCCAGGGTCAGAAGGACCGTGAAAGGCAAATGTTTGGAACTGGCTGGAACACAGAGGGAGCCAGGACAGCACAACTTAAGGCATAGAAGAGGCCTTGCAGAATTGCTGCAGAAAGAGGCAAGAATGGTGTGACGAGTGTGTGCAAAGGGGGGAGAAGTATTGTGAGGTGGATTAATGAAAGTTGTCTTTTAGCATTAATAGAGTCTAAAAGAATTTAAGCTCACCGTATTTTTAGATCACACCGTACGCACACACCGAGCCAACCTGGCTAGCACTGGTGTTGTCAGGCTCAGCGCCTGGCCTCACTTGCTGTCTGCATCAGCACCGTCTTCTGTGCCAGACTGCCCTGGCCGACCTGGCCCTCTCCATTCTTCTGAATAAAATGGTGAAGATGTTTTTTATTTCGCTGAATATCTGACCCACATTTTATCTTTTTGTGAAGATATAAAAGAACATTTTATTCTACTTACGATTTATTTCAAAAGAAGATTACGTTTCTCTGTGTACGCAAATATAATCTTGATTTTATATTGGGTCAAGGTTTTCTACATACAATAAAATATATTCCATGTTGACATGTTGAACATTATTTTAGATATTTCATTTCAGGTGTAATTTAATTTTTATAAAATAAATTAAATAAATAATATCAAAGAGTACATATATATGTTAGAAAGAAGGTTCTCCTGATGCTTTTATTTTGGGGAGTTAGAAATAGTCTTTTTAAATAGAAAAATGAACAGTAGGGGGAGGTTTTTTCAAATATAAAAATCTTGTTTAAAACCTTCTGCTTTGTTTCAGTCCAAACCTTAAATATTCAAAGTTTTCAATCCAGATCATTTGTATACAGATTGAATATTATCTATTGAGCAAAAATGATAATGTCTGAATTTAAGATATTTCCCTGATTAGTGACAAAAATTTTCCCCAGAAAGCTCATACGGCCTATTGAGATAAATATACCAGGTATAATTTTAGCTGTCAACTAATTACTGACATCATGGCACAAGTTAGTGAATGAACATTTTCATTAGCATTATGTCTTGAACACAATTAGTGTATCACTAATGCTGTCATTCCAACCACCGTGTAATTTTCCTTCCTTCTCAAATTACTTCTAAATTTCATGGCTATCAAAAGTTGTCAAAAAAACCCCTTTTTAATTCTTTAAGATTTAATAAACAATTGATAGAAAACATTGTTTTATAAATAAATTTTATAAGTGTTTTTAACAGATATGTTCTCAATTAGCCTATGCCTAAACTCATAGAATTTCCCATTGACAGACAATACTTCATAAGCTTTGTAACTTCAAGCATCACACACGTATTAGCTCAGTTTCAGTGGATTAGGTGGTTAGGCACAGATTCGCCCAGTTCTCCACTGATGGTTTCACAAGGCTGTCATCAAGGTGTTGGTGGAATTGTGGTATCATCAAATGCTTAGGGTCCATTTCCAGACCTTTTCAGGTTGTTAATATCCAGTTCCATCCAACTGTAGTACAGGGGCCCTATTTTCTTTCTGGCTCTTGGCATGAACCTACTGTCAGCTCTTAGAGATCTGCTGTTCCTTGCCTCATGGCCCTCTCCAGAACATGGCAGAGCCAACTGGAGAATCCCTCTCAGGCTTATGTGTTTCTTCATGAGGGGTGTGGTCACATGTAAGGATTCTCCTAGTCAGACTGGACATATATATGCAGGAGTGTCTCAGTTTTTGAGTAAGTGAAAACCAACTTAATAATGAAGGTGAGATCCCATCGTATTCACCAGTCCTACCCACACAGTCAGAAATGGCCCCCTCTGGGGTGTGTACACCAGGAAGTGTGAACTGGGGAGCCTGCTCATCATTCTGCCACACTGTCTAACCTGCCTATTAATTTATTCAGCTCTTTCCTTTTGACACATGGTATTTAATGTGGTAGTTTGGAGCCACATGTGGCCACTTAAATTAATTAAAATTAAGAATTGTGTTTCATCGGCACAGTTCAAGGGCCCAGCGGTCATGTTTGCATCAGAGCTGTCATAATAGATGGCACAATTGCACATTTCCGTCATTACCAGAAGTTGTACTGGTGGTTGAAGTGTTGATAGTTGGTGTGGGTTATCATTTCTACATAACAGGGAAGGCTTCACTGTCTTAACAGACTGGCTAAAAATGGTAGTTTTAGATATTGTGCAAATCAGCAAGAGGGGAGATATTTTATTTATTTTTCTCAATTTTTATTTTTTTACTAGTACATGTTTGCAGTACACGGAGATTACATTCCTCGTGCAGAGTAGATACATGCACGAAACGTGTCAATCTTTTCTCCTCTCCTTTTCCTTCCTCATCCATTCTTTCTTTATCTCTTGGTCCCCTTCTCATTTTCAAATGATCTTTTGTTCTACTCTTTATTTACATTTTAGGGTTGTCATGTAAGAAAAACCATGCAATATTTAACCTGTGTGTCTGATTTAGTTCACTTAACATTATGGTCTCAAGTTATATCCATTTTTCTGCAAATGTCTCAAGTTTATCCTTTATGGCAGAGTAGTACTCCACTGTGTATAAATACCACATTTTAAAAATCCATTCTTCTTTTGATCAACTTATAGGCCATTTCCAAGATTTCGTTATTATGAGTTGTGCTCTTATAAACATAGCACACATCTCTGTGGTATATTCTTTAGCACTTTCAGGGAAACACCTAGAAGTGAAATGACTGAGTCACTGGACTTTCTAGTTTTAGTTTTTTGAGTAATCTCCATACTGATTTCAGTTTACATCCAAAAATGGAAATATTTTGAAGAGAAAACTTTAATATGTGTTTTCAGTGTAGTAGTCACTGGTTTCATTTGGCCATGGAGCCCTAGAAGTGTGACTCGGGGCTGATCTAATACTTTCATTTATTTTAATTATAAATAATTAAATAATGTGACATTCAAAATATCTACATGTAGCTAGTGGTCGTGATATTAGAGAGCAGAAATCTAGACAATTGCACATGTCCAATTATTGCAGCCCTAAATGAGATGGCCACTTTTCCACCTACTCATAAAGCATGGGAGCTTTACATTGATGGGGGAAGGCTGCTGAGTAGATTAGGGAGATGCTGGGATTCTTTTAACTTCTCTTGGTGTTTTAGACAACCTGGAAGGGGCTGGGGCTCTAGCTCAGCGGCACAGCGCCTGCCTGGCAAGCGCAACTTCGTGAGTTTGATTCCCAGTACCGGAAAAAAACCAAAAAAAGAAAACCAAAAAACAAATAGACAACCTGGAAGTCCAGCGAAAGAGGTTTAGGAATAACATTTCCTAGTTTTAAGTCTTGTTTTAGCTTCAAGCCCGCTTTTCATCTGTAGCAATTTGTCTGCTCTTGGAGTGTTACAGCTTTATTCAGCTGGAAGAAAAATTTTAACAATGTTTTCTCCTCACAATGACTTGCCTTTTGCTTTGTTACATTTAATTATATCTTCCCTTAAGGCAGATGGGAGGAAAAACACCGAGTAAACATGTTCCACTTCAGAACTTTTTCTTCCCCAAAAGGTATAATTTGTAATTTAATAAACATAACCACATTGTGATTTAATTAACAAGTCACAGTAACAAAATAGTAAATCTGTGATTTATTTTAGCAAGACGAAAATGGCAGATCTCTTTTAGATGAGAATTTAAAGTGATGCAAATTCAAGCTTAGTTCAGCATACCATCTCTAGATGTGCTGACATTCTGTCACACAAACCATCACTGTCTGTCTCCTTGGGATGCACACCTGTCCTAGCAGTGATGTTTCCAGTGTGCTGACGCATTTAGATGTCACACAAGACGCTCCATTTTTCAGGTACTGCACCACTTGTTGAATCTGTATGATGCTCCTAATACCTATCTTTGTATCAATAATCCATAAAATCCAACTAAGAAATACAGTCAGCAAGCAAATTGTATAGTTGAATTTCACCATAGACAGGGTTTGTGTTTCATTTGTATAATTAGTTTGAAGAATAAAATCTTTGGAATACTTTTTGTGATAGAAATAAGAGAAGAAGGGTTAGTCTCTTTGATCCCTCTCTTTTTATTTCTTTTGCTTTTCTTTTTTGCCTATGGGTCAAGATGTCACAAAATAAAGTGTCACAAAGTGTCATAACTGTGACTTTTCGGGAACGAAAGTGCAGAGTTTGACTCTGTACGTAACACTCTATGAAGGCCACGTTGAGTACAGGCTTTGACAGACATATAACTTCTGGGTCCAGTTCCCAACCAGAACTGCAAAGAAAGCAAACAGAAACCCTGGAGTTCTGTATTTCTCCTAGTTTCTAATAGGTAACAATTATCTCCATTTGCAATTCTGTATCTTGCCGTGTTTTTCTCCCTATTAGCTACAGACTGATAAGTAGGCTTGGAAGATCATAAAGTGGAGCACGGTGATGATGCTATCGGATACATCTTATGTGTGCTTCCTCAGTAAGACTTTCCTCTTTGCCGCCTCCCATGGGGCACAAGAGGCTGCGAAGCTAAGGTTTACTGCTGTGTGAAGGAACAGCCGAGGGTGCACAGAGCCGAGTGCAGACAATTTAACTGAGTCAACAGAAGAATTTATTTCCTTAAACTTCAACAGACACCAGGATCTGAGCGCAAGTTGTATTTGATTTGCAAGAGCCAAGCACTTGAGAGGAAGAAGATTCTACATTTCATTTATCTTAGTAGAGCTTTCTGGAATCACTCAATGGGAGGGAGCAGAATATTTCATAGAACAGATTTCGTTTTTCTTTAAATGGGAAAGTGACGTCTTCTGCTTGAAGTAAAGACTGTAGGAGGAAAGACTGAGAGATGAGAGCAGCACACTGAAAGGCCACTGTGGCCCATTTTCTACGCACTCTGCCTCCAGATGAACAGAATGAGGTCTGGCAGCTTCAGAGATGTGAGAGAGAATCTTGTGCAATGAAGGGGCTTTAGTTTATTTGTTCCTGAATTTAGCTTGTTTGCACTGTTCTGGGCACTGTGTACTCCTAGTTTTTCGGTAGGTCTGAGGGCATGTGAGAGCAGAGAATGGGATACACTAAATATAAACTAATTTCAAGAGTTTTTTTATAAAGGGAGTCACCATATAAATCAGTATTTAAGGGAAATAGGATCAAAGGATAGAGGGTTCTTTTTTTTTCCCTAAAATACATTTAAAAGATATTTATTTTAAGAGAGCAGCAGCATGCTGTACTATTTTTAAAAATAAATTTATCTATTTAAGTTGACAAAAGTATGTTTATCATGAGTAGCATGATATTTTAAAACATGTATACCTTGTAGAGTGGATAAATTAAGCTAACTAGCATACATATCATCTCAATTTTATGATGAGGACACTTAACATACATTAATGATTTTAAAGAAGACACCTCATTTTTATTAACAATAATCATCAGATTGTACATAGATATCTTGAATGTATCCTTCCTAAGTGAAGTTTTATGTACCATGCCCAATGAATTCCAACCCTCCTACTCCGCTGCCCTCAGCCTGGCTCGGCAGTCACATTCACTCTTGGCTTTTGTGTTCAGCTCTTTTAATTCTCCATATGTGTGAGATCAGTAGCAGGCATAGGTCTTAAAGGAACGACCCAGTGGAAAGCAGAGAACTGCCAGTGGGGGGAACGAGTCATACAAGGAATGTTCTTGGGAAGGTAGAAGGGAGAGGGGTTGAGAGACTGACTAAGCGGAAATAACCAAGGCTCACTAGAATTGTGGACAGATGTGGTATGATCAGAAATGCAAGCCAATGGTTTTGGTTACTCTTTTCTCATTGCTGAGACAAAATACCCAATGGCCAAAATTAAGGAAGGAAGGAAAGGTTGATTTAGCTCACAGTCTGTGGAGCTTTCAGTCCATACTAGGCTGGCTCCAAGGCAGAGTGGCACATGGCAGAGGGCAAAAGTTCATGGTGGCTGAGGATAGCAAAGCCAACAACAGCAAAAAGGGAAGAGGGGCTGCAGGCAGCCTCTTTCCTTCCCTTACACTGTATGCAAACTACCCGCCCCTGGGTGGGTGTAGCACTCATACCCATAATCCCAACATTGGGCCATGAATCAGTCATAACTCTAGAAGCCCATGCTATGACTGCATGAGGCTTTGGGGGGAACAATCAGACACAAACCATAACACCAATCCAATGCAGTGTGACTTGAGAGTTATATCTGCATAGCCATAATTCATTATACAGGAAACTAAATTTGAGTCAGAAAAATTCCACATATGAAAGACAAAGTTGCCTAGAAATCTTCCTTAATTTAAAGGTGTTAGAGTGGCCCAGTAAACTTCAATAGGAGACAATTCTGCCCTCCACCACCCATAGCGATTTGGCAATATATAAGGAGGTTTTCTTACCACACCATGGGGGTGATGCTATTGGAATTTGGTGGGCGGAGGTCAGAGAAGGTGCACAACATCCTACAAAGCACAGAAAAGCCTCCCAGCAGAAGCAGTTATCCAGCCCTGTGAGTAAGTGGCACGAAGCTAGAGAAACCAAGGCAGAGCAGGCTACCTGTCTCCACTTGGTGTGCTCTGGCTGTTAATGGTACCGTTGATTTTGTTTGCCTTCCCAACTAAAGAGAATGAGGAAAGCCAGGCCTGAAAGCAGAACATTGGAAACTTTCCATTTAAAAGACATTTGGCCATGTGACACACTGCAGAGGGTTCTATGTAAAAACATGAGTCCTGTAGCTTAGTTAGCTCATTCACCACCAAAAACACAGTTTGTATCAAAACCACAAGGTCAGATTCTCAACATTAAAGTGTGTCTTACTAGTGATTAGTTATTGAGGAAAACAAATTTATTAGAGCAACATTTGTGAACATAACACATTTTGATAGTTGATATGCCTCTTATTTCAAGGGGGAATAATAAAGATGATATTTCATGAACTTTACATAAAAATACCATTATTTAATAATTAGCAAAATAAGTCTCAGACAAAATATAGATCAGAATATTTGCTTATTTCAGGTTCAAATGTCACATTAACTGAAACAAGTTTCAATGTGGCTGGAAATAAATTCTTATTTAAAATAAAAGCAGAAAGAAGAAAATAGAAATGAATACTTATAAGATCAGAAGATTTTAATACTTACTAACCTGAAGGTTGATGTGAAATATTACCTTAGTGTACTTATATGATATTTAATAGGATATTAGTAAAAATACTCTCTTAGGGCCAATGTGAGCTGTCCTGTCCTCTTTTTCAAATTCACTAGAGTATAGTAACTGTAAGAATGGATGGGTGAAACCAATTAACTCTTCAATCCCAGTTTTAGCCTTACCTGGTTATGCATAATAACATAGGTAAGTGATATGAAAAAAACCCAAATGACTAGAAATGTAAGTCTGAAATAAAACATTTAAATATGTGTCTATGGTAAACCACTTTGTAAAATTTTTTGAAAGAAAGTAAGACATCAGCATAAAATGTTTAATGATATATGGTTTAATATTGAATAATGAGTTTAATTCTCTTACAGTCCTTCCATATCTACAAATTCATTTCCCATGATTCACCTTGGGCTTAAATAGATTTTAAAAATCTACTTAGTTATATTTGTTATTTCATAAATATACACAGAGCAGACTTGGCCCTGGAGATTCCGTGGTGAGAAAGATAGTCTATTTGCACTAAAGATCTTATGGCCCAGCAGGATTGAGAAAGACAAGAGAACAGGTAACCCAGGACAATGTGACAGTTCCCAAGAGCAGAAGTAAACAACTGAAGCCCAAAGAAGGCAGAACTTAACCAAGACTTGCATGGCTTCTGAGAAGGTCAGGTTAAAATTCTACCCTGGATTATGAAGGATCACCAGTAATTGTCTACACAACTTGGTGGGAGAGAGGGTAACATGTCAGGTATAGGGAGCAGTATGCTGTCATGTTCAGACATGACACAGAGAGCTGTGCACTGGGGAAGGTAAGCTTTTCAGTGTGGTGGGCATCTACAGAACTGAAGAGAATAGTGCGGTTGCTAAAGCTAGAGAGGGAACCACAATGAAATCACCCTGGCCTTTTCATTCTGATGTAAAAGTTGTGTGAATTTGAAAAGTTTAGAAGCTTAACTAAGTTACTCAGTAGTTATACATCTTAGGGTGTAAAGAACATGCCCTAGGGCAGCTGTTTATGCCCTAGGATGCTGTGGGTTAGGGTTATGGTTAGGGTTAGGGTTAGGGTTAGGGTTAGGGTCAGGGTCAGGATTATATGACTTCTATGGAGTGTGATGAGCCTGCAGTAATCTGAAGGCTCAGGCAGGCAGATAGTTGTGAATTCTAGCCCACCCTGTAGTGCATAATAAAACCTTGTCTCGAGAAGTTTTTTTAATTTTTAAAGTTCTATTTTTGGTATCTTTCAAATTTGGTTTTCCTGATGCAGTGAAAATAAAATATGAATAAACCATTTTTTTTGTCTGAAGAGATTATTTTAATTATTTAATTTCTGTTTATGGTACCTTTCAAATTTGGTTTTCCTGATGAAGTAAAAAGGAAATATGAATGAACTATTTCACACCCATAAAGCTTATGTACTGTAATAAAATCATTTCATTTTAAAAGGGTTATTGTTGTTTCTAAGTTAGAGTTTTAGATATTAATTAGTTATGCATGTGAATCCTCATCTCTTATCTAATAATTGTAATTTCCTGGTTTGTCGATAACAGGAATTACATTTTCTTTTCTGTTGCATTCAGAACATTAGTAGGACTGTGGAAGCAGTTTCTTTGTGAAAGTATTGTTCATATTGTTTCTTAAAGGAAGAAATGATGCATAGAATCTCCTTTCTAATTAGACACTGAAATGTTTATTTTTGTCAATTTTTTTCCGATAAATGAAGCTAAAATTGTCTTCTGTAATACAAAGTGAATCATAAAATCACATTAAATGTAATTTTATTGTTCCATCATGACTCAGTATAATTACAATTTTAGAAATATTATTCTTTAAGTTCTGTGACAATTTTCAAACTCTCCTCTTTAAATGCTGTAGTTGAAAGAAGAGAATGGGACACTTTTCCAATAGCTTGCTAGGTGCATACTTCTTCCTTTTAAATTTCAATTTGAAGAAAATGCAAAAGTCGTTGAACACAGCAGAAAATGTGAATTAATAAGACCGGCAATTAAATCTCTTCTTGTGGCCTAAACTATGTCTATGCCTTAACAAAACAAGATGTCAGCATTGTGAAGGTCAAAGTTGCTCGGCATAAAATAGATCAAATGCTGAATTGTTTATATCCATGTTAGAAAATGCACTGCTGGAAAATATTCTTACGATCTGCAGAATTTGACTCTAGAAATAACATTTGCTGCTTAATTAAATGTTGAAAAGGCACCTATAGTTAGAGACGAATACACAGCAGGTTCCCTGGCCCACACCTAGAGCGTCCTTTATGCTTTTCTGCAGTAGTACCTTCCATTCCAAGGACTTGACAAGGAAGGTGCTGCTCAGTGGCTGCATCCCTCACAATTCCAGTATGGCATGAACGCTATGGTTCTAAGGAGATGGATTTAGAAATCTATTTTTCAGTAGATTTCAGGAGTATTTTTCTCTCTATTAGATGTTTTCTACCTTTATCTCACCTTAAATTGGGTGTAAGCTGCAGATAAATGTTTTCTCCCTTAGGAAGAATGGAAAATCACATGTGGAGATGAAACCAAGGAACCTTATGAGGAATATATGAAGCTCTTGCTATAAATGTCTCAGTATCTTTCCATTACTTTTTGGATAAAAATGTGAAACTTCTTAGCTTTCCTTTTCATCAGCCAAACTTTCCAGCTTTTTAAAGCTGTTCACAACAGCTGAGCTGGTTTTTTGGGTGTGCTCTAGGAGCATGTTGGGCTGCCTTTGTTTGATGTGTTTTCTCTGTGTTGTTTCATTGGAAAGAAACACCTCTTCCTTGTTATTTGCATCCTGATACAAACATGTTTGTATAAAGAAATCTGTTCCCCACCCAAAACTGTCATTGCTTTCTCCACCCCATACTGGGGATTGAATCCAGGGCCTTCACACTGAGCTACACCTCTAGCCCCCTTTTCATTTTTTATGTTGAGACAGTGTCTTAGTGAGTTACTCAGGCTGAGTTTGAACTTGCAGTGCATCCACTTCAGCCTCCCAGAGTGCTGGGACTGCAGGTGCATGCCACTCTGCTCACTTAACAGCAATTGTTTAGTTTTGCTGCAGAATGAAGACAGAACTAGGCAGAGAGGATACTTTCTGCAAGGGAAACTCCTATGAATATCCATGAGGCTGTGGTTCAACCTCCTGTGAAGAAACTTCAGGCCACCAATGTCCTGCTAAGATGCTTCTCCCTTCTCCCTTTACAAGCATGTATGTCTCACTGAAGCCAGGCAGGGAGGAAAATTACACATTCATGTCCTCTCAACCAAAAATGTTATCCAAGCGCTATGATCTGTGTCTGAAAGTGAACCTTAACATGTCGCAGACAGTCATGGACAAAAAGAGAAAAGACTGATCTGCCTTTGAGCAGTTATCTTCAAATTCTGGGAGTGTTCCAGCTGTGGCAACGCTGGTGATGAGGACTGAGAGGGCATAAGGGGTGAGGAGAGGTTCCAGCTCACGTCCTGTCTTAGAGTTATTCTTCTTTTATGGGTGTGATAAACCCCACGGACTATTTAATTAAACAAATATCTGCATAGCTTGAAGGAAAAAGAATCTGCTCTTGGATTTGAAGTGAATTGTTAATTCTCTCTATTCATCCTAACTTTACTTTCTCTCCACAGTCACGTGTCCCCGGAGCAGATACGGCTTGGTGGAAACTTCTATAGCAATTGCTATCTGCACCCTGGAATCAGAAAGTCTAAATACATCTGTGGGTTAGTTTTCTCATCTAGGATATGAGGATAATAGTAACATCTACCTCAGACATCTGTGGTAAGAATCAAAAAAGAAATTAGTAGAAGTTTATATGCAATTTGCAGTGTTGCACGTTATAATTACTTGCTACTTCATTCTGCTTTAAGACACTTCATTTGTAGTTGCCTTAAATTGTGTTTTATTCTGAAGTATATGCAAGTATATTCTGTTTATATGCAAACAATTGATATGAACATGCATTCAGTCATGTGTTGCTTAACAATGGAGATACAGTTGAGAAATACATCATTAGATAATCTCTCTTGTGTGAACATCAAAGAACGTACTGCACAAATCTAGACTGTGTAGCCAGGTACACCTGTGGGCTTGTGCTGTGGAGTATCGTTCCTAAGCTACAAACCTGTATACCGCATTACTATACTGAATACTGTAGGCAATTGCAACACAACCATATTTGTGTATGTAAGAGTAGAAAAATAAAAACGTAATATGAAAGGTTAAAAAATCATGCACAGCCTACAGTGGGAACTTAGCATGAATGGAGCCTGCGCGACTGGAAGTTGCTGTGGGAATTCTGAGTGGGTGGTGAGTGAACATAGGAGCCCGGGACACTGCCATGTGCTGCTGTGGACTTGGTAAACACTAGATACTGAGACAACACTTAACTTACTATAGTGCTTTCCTTCCCTCAGCAATAAATCAGGCTTAGCTTGCTGTAGCTATTTTATTTTATAGACTTCCAACTTTTTCAGTCTTTTGTAATAGCTCCACTGAGACACAAACATATTCTACACATGTGCAAAATGTTTTCTTCCTTTACATCTTTATTATATAAACGTTTTTCTAATTTTAAAATTTTTGCTTTTTTAATCTTTAAACTTTTTGTTAAGAAACTAAGATACAAACACAATAATATCCTAGACCAGTACAATGTTGGCATCATCAGTGTCACTGTCTTCTGTGTCTGTATTTGTCCCCCTGAGAGGTCTGTAGTGCAATAATAGGCACTGTACTGTCATCCTCCACGAGGGCAGTGCTTTTGCTCTGGAACCTTATTGTAAGGCCTGTGGTGGCACTTCTTGAGGAGATGCCACTCTGTTAAAAAAAAAGATGACTATAGTGACTATCGTGTTTTGCTTGGTACCCCCCCTTCCTCTCCCCTTCCTTCCTTCGTTTGTTCCTTCCTTCCTTCCGTCCTTCCTCCCTTCCTTTGTTCCTTCCTTCTTTCCTTCCTTCCTTCCTTCCTTCCTTCCTTCCTTCCTTCCTTCCTTCCTTCTTCTGTCCTTCCTTCCCACCTTCTGCCCCTTCTTGCCTTTCTTCATATATTTGCTTGTGAGCAGATCATGCACCATGAACATCCCTCTCTA
Source organism: Chinchilla lanigera (assembly GCF_000276665.1). Taxonomy (NCBI): domain Eukaryota; kingdom Metazoa; phylum Chordata; class Mammalia; order Rodentia; family Chinchillidae; genus Chinchilla; species Chinchilla lanigera. The sequence continues at coordinate 2,177,911 of NW_004955526.1, read as the reverse complement.
CTGATGAAAACTTTTCTGTGTTGGAGTTCATATTTTCAAACTTTTTAGCATACCTGGGTTCTGTAAAAAGCCTCTGTGAGACCCTTCACTGTGTATTTTGGGAGGTTCTTTTTCTTCTCCCAAGGTTTCCTTTCCTCTTGCCTCTTCTTCAACTACTCATTCACCACAGGGTAGGAATTTTTCAGATGCTGCATATTCTTAAGGGGCCATGGCCATGAATAACTGACAATTTGGTCAGCAGTGCTTGCGTATCACTGTAAGTAAACAAGAACTTAGTAAATAGACCTTCTCCTTCAAATTTCAATGTGCCCTTTCTCAATTCATTTTCTTACTTCCTTCCAGAATTTTTTGTTTTCATAATACTTTAATAGGATTTATGTCCCTAGAAAGTAAAAATTTTAATGTGTTTATATATGGTACCACAATATATGTGCCCTTTATTTTTAAAAAATTGTCTATTTTCCTCAACATTTTGCTTGTACTGTTTTGTGTTATATATTGCAGTAGGTTATTTTTGGTGCTGAAGAATATTTCATCTTATATACTATATTCTACAGTTTATCTGATTTTCGTTAAGAAACATTCTGATTATCTTCTGTTATTTGCAATATTAACACTACTCCTATGAGTATTCTCATACATACTGGCCAGTATTAACAGGTCTTAATAGTTTCAATCTTTTACCCTTTAATTTTCTGCTTCCTTCTCTCCTATGCCACCTAGGTTGCAAAGGCCTCCTCCTTTATTTCTATAATATTTGACCACAATAGGTTGCTCCATAAATACTTGTATATTTGATATAACAACAGTATGCATATCTATCACCCTGTTTACCAATTCATCGAATTGCTTCAGTCTCATTTTCTGTGCTATAACCCTGACCTCTCCTCTGCAGATGCACTCTCATCTCTCCACGAATCTGTGCATGGTAGCTCTTTTGTATATTGGTGACATGTATTCACATAGAGAATCATGTTCACAGTAGTATAATTTTTAAAATATTACATGCCATAATATGTTGAAAAGTCATCTTACCTGTCCGAACCCATTTACTCTCCTATAGAATTAGGTCAAATATTTATATTATAAATCTGTTGTTGATACTGGACATAGTTCATTTAGATAATTTCACATAGGGCTCAAAATATCTATGTTTATATGATTCCCTGTCTCTTTTGTGTAGTTAGCTCTAATCTCTCTATCCAGATCACACATTCCCAGAGCAGAAGAACATCCTCGTAGTTAACCCACTGGCAGGGCCTCACACAGCTTGTGCTTTGTGAATTGGGCTGAGCAGTCAGCATTTATTAAATGACCATTGATTGGCTGAATCCTTGCTGAGCAGCTCCTCATCCCCCTTCCTCCCATTTAGCTCTTGAGGAGACTCATAGCTCTTTGGGGTTGCCAGTGAGGGCTGAATGGAGCAAGCAGCCCTGAGAGGCAGGAAAAAGGGGGAGAAATGATGACACTAAGTTTCTCCTGGTACTAAGTGTTTATCTCTGTAGTATTTGACCTGTGGTGTGATTTGAATCATCCATGTTACCTCCACCTGCTCGTTGCAATGTAACAAATCTCAACATTGTCACTCTTTCCGAGTGATGACAGTGAAAATTTTGTTCATGATGTTTCATAGAACTATTTTCTTTTACACTGGTGATGACTCAGATGAGCAGATGCAGAATGAGCAATGGAACCCTTCATCAGACCCACAGCCTTCCCTGATTTATACCTTTGCTTAGGGCTGCCTTATTGTAATACAGACCACTTAATGTTTCCTATGTGCCGGGCAGTTTATTATATCATTCATAATATTCACACACATCTACAATTGTGACATTGTGTCTGTGTTAGAGTGAGACTATTTAGACATGGACAATTATTGGCCTACTCTGCTAGCTTATAGCTGTCTATGTCTAGAAACGGTACTGTATCATGAGACCTCTCCTCTTCTACCATGGCCTGCTTAAAATAGAGTAACTGATAGCATGATTGGATAATTAAGACATTCTTGATTTTTGTCAAAAACACTCTATTGTCTACATCTGATTGGCTTCTATTCATGTGATAGGAAGGCCCAGTGCTATAGTTCACTTCAGGAGTGGAAGAGCTCTCTCCAATGTTGGGCGACATGTGCATCTTCTCTGGGTGGATCCACATTGTAACCTGCTTCACTTGGTATCATAGTGTCTCTCCACCCACCACTCCTTCTCCTCTTTTCTCTTCATTATGGCCACTGGTTTCCCAGTACACAGTTTTATTCTCCATGTGATTTTATTCTACATACGATTTGCTTCTTCTTGGCTTTAGGCCTCAACACACCAGTGCTACAATGTAATTACAGAAATTTGGGGCTGGGGATATAGCTCAGCAGCACAAGCACCTGCCTGGCAAGCTCAAGGTCCTGAGTTTGATTGCTTGTACCAAAAACAAACAAACAAACAAACAAAACAAAACAAAACAAAACAAAAACAAAGAAAGAAATTTGAAGACAGCTGTTTCCTGACAGATTGCATGAAATGTCAGGGCACTGACTGCAGCATAGTCTGGTGTAGCATACAAGGAAAAATATTAAATGAGTATTAACATCCGCTTCCTTGAAAGCTTCCAGCAACCCTTTCTTCAAGCAATATCTCTGTGGCTTTCCATTTTGCTCAAGGCTGAGGCTTGAAGCCTGTCTCCTCTCTTCTCCCCACTTGTTTTTCCTAATTTCAAAACCCCTAAGCTCCTGTCTTCTTCCCCTCTGAATCACCGTTTCCACACCAGGTCTATGCTGAGTGGATGTGAAAGATGGGTGGGGGTGGAGGGAAAGGACTGGCTTCACAGCTGAATAAAAGCCGGGAAAAACTGAGTTCTGGTGCTGTTTGGAGCCAGTGAGCACTTCTGTTGCAAGGCCCATCGTCTTGCCTTTCCTCTCTCTGCCTTGTCAGATCTTCCTAGTGTTGCCGACTTTGAGCCTCAGTTTTCTCTCCTGTTGGCCCAGGCATAAGCTGTTCCTCTTAGAGTTCTGAGCAAGGGTGTCTGACATGAAGCCCAAGGACTTCCTTTTAGGCAGCCTGCTGTCCATTTTAAGGGAGACCTCACCCGCCACACTGAGGATGGGCAGCTCTTGGGTCGTGCAGGGGCTCCTACTTCGGATCCTCACTGCCCAACCATGCAGCAATACCGGCTACTTCCGACTTCCTGTTCTGGTGCCTGTTGTACTCTAGTTGCTGCTTTCTTTCCTGTTTGTACATTCCACTGAGGATAACGCTCCATCTTGCTGCTCTCGGTAGTATATGGGCATGAAACTCCCAGATGTGCATCTCCTGCTTAGACCTTTCTTTTGGATCCTTCTTAATTATTGCCCTTTTCATTATGAGTGTATTTCTGAGGCTTTGTACATCCAAAATAGGATGTCTGGAATTTCCCTTCCCAATTTACTGCTCACCAGGGAATAGACTTACCTCTGTTTCCAACCTTGAGCCCTTCAGTTAATTCTAATGTCATCATTCAAAGTGATGATACTCAAATAAAATCTGGTATAGGGTATTCTGTTCCAGATCAAACACCTTTCCAATTCATTCTGATTAAAATCTATATTTTTACCATGATCTATGAAGTTGTTCTGACCTGCATACTATGGGGCTCTGACTTCTTTGGCTCTGTCACTTCTACTACACCCTTCTACAGTTTGTGCAGAAATGTGCCTGATGGTAAATTGGGCTAAGACCGTTGCCACTCCAATGGGTGATTCTGAGGCTCTTTACATAGATACAAACATGTCTTAGTCCCCAACCTCCTCTAGTCCTTTTCCTACCTGCTAGGTGAGATTTTCCCGGGTCATCCTATCTAACATTGCAAACATGCATCCTACCTTTAACTCTCTAAATTTCTATCCCCTGTGTTGCTCAAGTTTTATTCATAGAAGTCGCAATCATTTTACCTTGCTTATTTTTTTTTGTGTGTGTTTCTTCCCTAAATATAATCTATGCTTCAAGAATGAGGGATTTTTATTAGCTTTGTTGGCAGCTTGAACTTCAGAGTCTCAGAGAGTGTCAGGCCCAGAGTGAACACTCAGCAGGCACAGTAGCTCCTTGAGAAGTTAATCATTATTTTATACTACTTAAATAACAAGGGTGGCACTGAGTTTGATGGCTGAGGTAACTGAGGAAAAGGAACTGAAGGCTTATAGGTCATTTCCTGAGTTATAGGTGGTACTATAATACCCAACTATTTTATCAAAATTGTTATTAAAAACTTGTAAGATCCATGACATTATTTAAGATACTTTCTTCTTTTATTAGTTCCAATGTCAAAGGCACAAGACCTGTCCTAGAATGTCTTTTTTCACACACAATTGTTCTAATTTGAACATTTTGGACTATACAGAAAGTAATTATTTTCCACTTCACTTTAGTCCAGAATATTTGGCAGAGATATTCCAGGACCTGTTTGCTTTGGTGTTTGAACTGGTGATAGAAATAAAGGGGATCAGAAAATGTAAGTGGGGTGAAGGACTTTTGATTTGGTTCTGATCTTTAGCTATCTGAAAAGATCCCTTTTTGATGATAAATAGCTTTATTATTTAGTGGCAGATTTGAGAAGTATTGATGGGAAGAAAAAATATCAGCAAATATAGAAAAGAGATCATTTGGAAAGCTTTGAACTTCTTATCAAATTATTCATTCAAATGGATAATAAGAAAAGATAAATTTCATGGGTAAGATTTCAGAAACCAAGAAAAATCTTGACTTTGTAAATCATGTATATATCTTGATCTCTCTATATCCATATATACATCTTTGTAAATCATATCTATCTATATCTATCTATTTATGAAACTTAACTACTATAAAAAAACAAATAAAAAAAGAAACAACTACTAACCCTAGTATTTTTGTTTTAGTATGAAAACAATATTTAGAAAGACTTTCTGGACCTATCCTATAAATAAAGAGATTATTATTGAAAATATGGTGAATGTCTACAGTTTAAAAATGTGTTGTAAAGACACAGACCCTCTTAAAATACTCCTGTTTTCTTTTGAGCAATTATACCAGTGTTCTTCTCCCTTTCTGAAGCAGTTCTGGAAGTGCTCTGTCGTGAGTGTCTTTACAAACTGTGATAAAGAATATGGAGAATTCTGCTGCTGAGTGTTGTCCAATGGAAAGGATGACTCTAAAAATATTACAGTTTGTCCTTATTTACCTTAATCACTGGATCTGAAACCTTGAGACTTCTGACTCTTCTCCAAAGTGAAAATGACCATGAAATACAAATGTTTTGAGTTGATTCAGGAGATTAATGCAGCCATGATAGTGCAACAAGGGACACTCATGGAAAAGAAGCTCCAGAACTACTTCGGACGGTAGTGAGAACAATGGAGATGTGTTCAGAGTGAGGGGGACTATTTCGAGGGTGGTTAATGGCTGTGTCTCTTCTTATGATAAGTTTTTGATTCCACCTCATATAACCTTTCACTTGTTCTGATTTTTTAATTTGGCTTCAGCCAGACCATTAGACACTTGTTTGTATTGTTTCAGTCTTTGGAGCATAACTTACACAGAACGGCATTCTGGATTTATCACATCAGCCTGCATTGAGGGATAGTATAAGACACGACCACAGGAAAGACACTATCATCTATAATTATAAAAATCTTGTCAGCACTTGTTCAATACATTCTTATGAGAACTCCCAGGAGAAATTTCTTCCAATTTTTTTTCAATTTCATTCTAAAGCAGGAAAAAATAGATTTCTTCTGAGAAAATGCTTTGCATTTGTCTTATAAATACTACTGATTGGATAATTAGTAGATTTTTCCTCAGCTTTGGTCTCCAAGGAGCTCTATCAGCCCGAAGTTGGGCAGGAAAATAGAATCAATTTTTGCACTTCTTTAATATAATGAATTATAATTTGGAGAACTGGGGGTTTACACATTGCTGGAAAAGCTGTGGATTGTGAAGGCTGTCATTACAGATTTTGAGAGGAAGCTGCAGAGACAGTGATTCTCCATAGTGGAGTACAAATCTGGTGTCAGTCTCACGTGTGCTTTGGTTCCTACAGATTATGACCTATTCCCTGCCTTTGCTTTCCAAATGCACTGTTATTTTTCCTTGGCAGACAAACCTGGACAATATTGGGAATGGAGTTTGAGCAATGCATGTTCAACCTCTCCTACGGAATACAGAAAACTCTATTAGTATTCTATTCTGCTACCAGAAATTAACTATGAACAAAACCTGACAAATTTTGCTCACTTCCCACAACAGAACAAGATCAAATAGAATATGGTTTGCACTGCAGTTTCTCTTCCTTATTTTAAAGAGAAAACACAATAAAAGCCATGACACAAAATTTCAAAAAAAGATAGTAGGAGAGGAACAATGGTAAATACATTGTGTATTGCTATCTTCAAAGCAGTAGCTTGGAATACAAGATGTAGGCACAGAAAATTGATTAAACAATATAAGCACTAACTTTTCTTTTTGCATTGCAGTTTTATACCTGGATCAATTTAATTTAACACTTGTGTTAGCTTTCTGCTGCTGTGACACAATACCTGAGACAAACAATTTAAGAGGAGTACGACGTAGAGGTTACAGAGGTTTTAGTTCACGGTTGGATGCCACTGCTATTAGGCCAGTGGCAAAGCAATATATCATCAGAGAGGCACAGAAAATAAATTGTTCACCTCATGGCCACCAGGAAGTGCAAAGGAGAGAGAGGGATTAGGAGACTCATATCCCATTTGAGGGCGTTTCTCTAATGACTCCACTTTCCCTAATGGGGCTCCATCCATTTTTTCTTTTTTTTTTTTGGTATCAGGAATTGAACTCAGGGCCTCACCAGGCAAGTGTTATATTCCTGCTGAGCTACATTCCCAGCCCCTAGGCTCCATCTCTTAAAGGTTTTACCAACATTCAGTAGTGTCACACATTGACTTCCAAGCAGACAGCGTGTGGTTTCGGGGAAGACATTCCTGATACAAACCACAGCACTCCTGTTATTTTTTATTCTAATTTCTTTATTTAGTTATTTTTATTCTGTTATAGTGTAGTTACCTATTTCTGCATTCCACCACAGCTGCTTTGGAAAAAATGACAGAGTCATACCTTAGTTCCCATGGACAATTAGTTTCATGATCCCCAACAGATACATAAATCTGCAAATGCTCAAGCCTCTTATAAAAATTTGCATAGTTTTAGTGTATAATCTACCCACAACACACCACATGCTTTAAATCACCATTGCTTATAATACCCAACAAAATGCAGTGCTACAAAACTAGTTGTTATATTAGTTTAAAGAATAACTACCAGGAAAAACTCTACATATTCAGCAAAAATAAAATTTAAAAAAAGTTATTTTTGATCCATAGATTGTTGAATCTGCAGATTAAGAATCTGTGAGTATGGATAGCTAACTGTATGAATAAATAATTAGTGTGAAAAGTAAATGAAGAATAACCTTATGAGAAGTATTTATCTAAAATAAACACACATTAAATATGACTGGACATCAAGAATAGTGGTAAAAGTAACTGAAACAATTGTTGTACTCCTTCTCAAAACACCTATTATCTTAAAGAATTTCCTTCACTATTTAAATGGTTTGTTTTGTTCTTCAGTGTGTGATTAAAAATAATAGACAATGAAATATATGTATTTACTCCTCATAATTAAATAATGAGGTCTTTTACACAAACAAATATTCCATGCATTTTATTTATCCATTTAAAGGTCTTTGTTTTAATATTTTGCAATTTTTATGAGTGAATATAAAATTTTTAAAATAAAAATAAATACTTCTGTCTTCTTAAGCAATCAGTGGTAAAAACAGTACAGTGTGTTTTTTTGTGCTAATTTGGGTAATTATGAAACACTGACTTAGTTGAGCACTGCGGTGATGCTTTTAGATTACTGAGATATAAAAGACTCAGATTCATTAAAACACTTCATTTTCTTCCAATGTCTTTCTTTTGTGTGCTGCTATCTTTTATCCAGTGCTTTTTTTTATACATACTTGTCTCAAAGGGGTCTGAAGGTGGCTGTACCTTTCCAGAATAAGTGCAATGTTCTGAGAGTAATAGTTAATATTTCTTCATGCTTGAAAGCTTCCTTTTTCTCCCTTCCTTTTTTTCTTCTTTCAAGTTTAAAGCTATACATCAACTTCTGAGGTTTCTAGAAGCTTGACCTCTGAATGAGTGGGCATTATTGCATGTATTTTTTCTCCTTAATAGGATTACAGAGTAATGAAATTTAGAGACTAAAAGAGACTGTGAAAGGTCACCTAGTCCACCACTTTTCCAAAGAGCCCACTTCCATTTAGAACCATCTTTAAACCATTGCAGGCAAAGGGCGCTTCGACTATTTTACAGCCTTTCAGAGGCAGAAATGCTACCTTCTCCAGTGGCAAGCCCTTTTTTATGTTTTATAATTCTCAATGTCAGAAAATTCTTTTCTCCATTTAACTTCAATTTCTCACACAAAAATTTAAACCCATGAACTCAGTTCCTGAGGAGATCTGAAAACAAAAGTAGAGTTCTAAAAAAACTGAGCTCCACTGTTTCTCTCTTTTACATTGCTAAAGCAAAAGTTGGTATAGTGGTATGTGTATGTCTGTGTGCATGCACGTGAGAGAGAGAGAGACTCTGAAAGTATATTTAATGGATTTTTTCATATATCCATTATTAGAAAAACATTCATTCAGAGATCAGTCTAGCTGGTAAGGTGCTACACTCAGCTAGTTATAGAGTCTGTACCAGTTCTGCCTTGACTACTAATTCATGTTCATAAACTATCCAGATAGTTAAGGCTACATTTACAGCCTGTAGCTGAGGCAGGAGAAATAAGAGATAATGGAGTGAAGAGATAGCATGGGGATGAGGAACCAGACCGCCTCACTGTCGCTCTCAACGTTTGTGTCATGTGTGGTCTTGAGCATGTCAGCCTGTTTTGTGAAAAGGGGAGACAGGAAAATAAATTTTTATGTCTGTCTCCTAGGTATATTTTAGAATCCAAAGACAAAAGGAGTGTGCAAATTTTAAGCCCTATGCAAAAATATTGTCAAGCCATGTGTGGTGACACACCCCTATAATCCCAGCACTTGGGAGGCTGAGGCAAGAGGATCACAAGTTTGAGGCCAGCCAGGGCTATATAGCATGGCCCTGTCTCAAAAACAAAAACAAAAACAAAAAACAAGCAGACAAATAAACAACAAAAAACACCAAAAATGAGGTCCTTCTTCCTTTCCCAAATCTTTACAATCCCTTACTTAATGGAGTATAAAACTAAAAAACTCAGTGGGGGTTAGATGTTAGTACTTATTAATCACATGGTTTTAAACAAGTCTCTTAACATCTAAGCCAAAATTTTCTCTTTGCACGGGAGAACTCCTTTGACCTTGATGGGTATTGGTAGTGATCAGGGATGCTAAGTGCAAAGTGTTCAGGAAGCTTTTGCCCAAATACCAGACATTCAGTAAATAGCAACTATTGGCATCATGCAGTCAGTGAAGCAAAAAGTGTATTAATTTCCACTTCTCCTGTGCCTTTCTCCTATCTCACATCTGGTTGTTACAAACTGATGGCAATTCAATTTATATTCTTTATGTTTCCAGAGCTACTATGTCACCTTGGCTTTCTCATAGCTCTTCTACTACATTTCAGTAGAATTTAATTATTCCACTTGCTCCCAATATTTCCCTATCAACCCAGCATTCATACTACAGCCCAAACCACCTCTTAAAGAAATATCTGAACACTGATAAATTTCCACCGAATAGAGCAAAAACATATTCAGAGGCAGTTATGATTTCTCGTATTCTGGTTTATATCAGTTTACACAGTACTCTTCCATCACCCCTCCACACTGATAACTGGCAGTTAACCTGAATATGCCACTTTTAGGTTTCGATTATTATTTTTTCTGCATGAAATATGTGGTGTGTTTCTATCTGCCATTCTGGAATATGGAGGATGTTTTAGCCTTGAAACCTATGCATGTGCAGAAGGGTCCATACATAAGCTTGAAAAGATGAAATTTTTGATACATAAGTGTTTTTGAAGATGTTGTGACCCTCAAAATATCAGTTACCACGGTTTTGGACTTGACTGAACCATCTCGCTTTTGCAAGGTGGTCACTTTTTTCAGTGCCACCTTTAAGTATAGAATATCATACAAAATACAATACTGTTTTTAATGTTTTGAAGCAGGAGTTATGATTGTCACTTCGAGTGGGAAATAATGAATCAAGTGGGATTGTGAGCAGAGAAATTCCAGGGTAAATTGCCCTCATAGAGGGCAGTTCCCCATTTAAAAATTCCTGGAAGTATATGATCAGTGTTTGTTTCCTAATATTCAGTTGTTGACTCTTGTTAGTACATAAATTTACATATTTTAATACAGAAGGTACTTCTCCAGACCATTGTCAACTCACCCTTTAAAATAACAAAGTTTCAGTTCTTTTCCCAACAGAAAAAAGGGCAAGAGTAGAGATTTGATGGCCTCAAATAACCTAAAGAAATTAAAAGGACTATCACAACAGAAAAGAGGAGAAGTCAGGAAAATTGAAGTCATAGTCCACCTCCTTCTATTCTTCATGGTGAGATGTAAGGTCTTCTGGAGAATCACAAACATTGTCTGTGGACTATGTGTAAGCTAAGAGTTTTAAAGAGATGAATGTCCATATACTCAAGTTACCTTATGTTCCAGGGGAATCCAAAGAAACTGAGGTTTGTAAGGGAATTGTAGTCCGTAGGTTGGAATTAACTTTACTTTCTCTATTAATACTGAACGCCCTTGTATAAGTGTGAGGTGGTGTTCACTATCCTTTCCCACCTCTCTCACACTTTATAAGAAGAAAGGTAAATCTCTTCCCTGTCTAAAGTCATACTATTGTACATTGTTCTACTATACTGCTCTTCTATTACTACTACGTGAAAATTTGGGACATTGCATAAGAGTATCATTTGGGATAGTATAGATGGCAAAAACCCAAATTATTTTAATTGCTTAGTAACAAACCCAATGGCTGTATCATTTTTTCATGTAATCCAGTAGTTAAATATGTTGAAAAACATTATCATAAAAATATTCTTTCTATTCCTATTAAACAGCCTATATAATGGAGTGTTTGCATGTATAAAGAATGCTAAAAATTGAATTGATGTTAAATCCTATCATTTTTTGTCAATAAATAATATTTATCCATGGTTACACATACTGATTAAAGAATGAAAGCTTTTCATATCTTAAGAAATCCATTTTCAATAAAAGTTTTTCTCCCATGTTTCTTATCTGCCAAGTATATACATACTGTTCAGTCCAATAGTATATCAGTAATAATTAAAATACCGAGAAAATTTTCTTTTTTAACATTTAGTGCTTTGGGGTCTGAAAAAATTAAAATAAAATTATAAAAAAACTTTAGTTTGTGTATGTGTGTGTGTGTGTGTGTAAACCATGATAATTTCCATAAAAATACTCAGGCAAAATAGATTACAGTAGGAAAAACTATTCAAGAGATTTGGAATAACAATGCAAGTTTAATGAGCGAAAGAATTATGTTACAATTCTGGCCAACAAAAAGAGCCCTCTTTGTGTCTTTTCAATGAATGGGGATGGGTACAAAACTACTATTGAATTATTTGGAGTTGTGATATACCTTAAAATCTGAGCATTTATAATATGCTACAGATTAAATGATTCACAGTATTTAGACTCATGTGAGTGTTTGCTTAAAGAATAATAAGCAAAGACTTCTGAAGACAATTCATCTGAGTTATGCAGATTTTAGAAACCTCTTCCATCCTAGAATCACTATTAAGAAACATTATGATATGGGAGATTTCTTTCCTAGATTTCTAGTATAATACTCATTCTCCCAGGAATGATAGAAGCTAGAGTAAGTTTATATTAAAGAGAATCAACTCCTCTGACAGTTCCCGGTGAGCTCTGGGGTGGCGTTGTATCCTGGGGAGAAGGTAGGTGTTTCAGAGAACACGAGGGTGATGGCGGTGGCTGTGCTTCATCTTGCTGGCTGTACCTTTCCTCACAGGGAGGGCTCCCCACAGGCACATGGAGCTTGCCTTGGGGACAGAGAAGGGAGTCAACATCCAGCAACCATAATTCAGTGATGAGAGGAGAAAAGGTCAACTTCTGACCCTTACTCTTAGGGATGAATTGTTTTCTCTTAGTTTATTTTTCCTGTTTATTAAACCATGTTCAGCTCTTCGTCATTAAATCCTCCAGTACCTTTTGGTTCATCTCCCTACTCCCAACAGCTCTTTGCTCCACAGTTTGAATGCTCAGCTACCAACTCAGTACAATGGTTTTGAGTGAGGGGGTAGCAACCATATTGGCAAATTCCTGGCTGATTTGGCCTTGCCTGGCTTCATGCTACGTTTGTAAATAGTAAAGCAACTAATAAAATCTTCTGTGGTTCTTGGCAAGAGCATTCTGAACCTCACTGATGTGCTAAGAACATAAAATAAGAGTGTGCACATTCTCCAGGAAGGAGCTGAGTATGTTTTATTAACTATGACTGAAACATGAGGTTTGGCGTTAGTTACAATGAGAGGTTCAGTGAGAGGTTCAAGATAGGGATCCCCAGCCTGCCAGTGTTACTACCTAATTCCATAAGTCCTTCAAGAAAGTTGGGCTTCTACACGTTTGGTTCTGTTTCCACATTTATACAATGAAAGAGGTGAATCTGAGAGGTCTTGTTTTCCTCCTTCTGTGGAGACTCTGTGACAGGACATCCTAAGTCCATAGTGGACCCCATAGGAACTGCTTTCCTGCGTTGCATTACTGCCCTGTGTCCAGGAGCACTGAGCACGGTGCTCACTGAATTTTGGAGACTTGTGGATTTTTGGCGTCCCTTATGGTATGTAGAGATCTCCTTAAAGAGAACGCTATATTTGAACTTAAATTTGGGTCCGACATAGCTTGCCCACATTAGCTGATGTGTAAGTATTGGTTAGATTGAACTGGAGTTGTCTTTTCTATGTATTGTATTACAAGTGCCAAGGTTCATTTTGTAGATGGATGTTGAGTGATCTTGTTTCTATGCAATGCTCTTTCATTCCTTTTCCCATAGCCATATTGATCTAATTTAATGTTCTGCCTTTTTAGTTCAGAATTAAATTTCTCTGTTTTTCATGTTTCTACACAGCATCTCTAATCTCTGTCTAAGGATCTGCATTCCACTTTATTCTCTCCTTATTTGATCATCTTTATGTCCATGGCTGTGGTTCTGGTTCTAATCAACTTCATTTTGGGCTATATTAAAAATGTTGATGTTCAATTTAGAGAAATTTTAATAACAAAATATTAAAACCCATGTTTAATCAATTTACATTTTTATTTATATAGCATTTTGTTTATTATTAGGAGAACTAGATTTCTCTAAAAGTGGGGACAGCACATACTCTCTGTTGGATTGCATGCTTTTAGTGTTTGCCAATTTCCTTGCAATAAATGCTAAAGGCTATAAGAGTATTCTCTTCCCTTATCCTCAGCCTAGAAAGCTGAAATATAATGCTATAATATTTTAAACATGTTGGAGGACATTAATATAAATTAAAAACCTAATAAAAATCTGTTTTCAAACAGAGTATAGATTTTCCAATAGAATTAAGGGAAATGTAATAATAAAAAGCTGCAAAGTAATAGCAGTGTAATAAATCCCCATCTCTTATTCTCTGCAGGCTTTTATTCCCCTCCAAGCAGTACAGAAAATACTCTGACTTTTATAAGCCCAATTGAAAATGGAATTTATTCTTAGAAAAGTGCAGCTGCCTAAATGACCTTCATTTTATTTCTTTAAAAAATATAATTGAAAGTATTTTTCCTGGACAGAAGGTATTGACACTTGGTTTCCACGGAGCACATCTGAAGCCGTCTTCCTGGTCATAACTATAAACGTGTAGCTTCGTCTGCTACTTTTAGGAAAATGTTGACGACTGACCGGTAAACTCCAGGGAATATAAGATGGTCACTTTTCAAGGAAACATTATAAAGTGTGCGTGTGTGTTCTAATAGAAAGCAAGAGAGAGAATCTCATTGAAAACTCCCTTCTGTCTCTCAATAGATGTATGACGTCATCAGTAGATAGAACATCCCTCCGAAAGCTACCTGCGAAGCCATACATAGCTCCACATATGTACAGGCTCACGTGCATTCAGAGTTAACACTAACACAGCTCTACTTCAGAAAAGCATTGAGGTTTAAGGTTGTATAGCAAGAAACCACAGATTTGACGAGGGAGGGATTGAAAACCAGGCAAAGGTGCTTGGATTTGATACAGGAAGAAGTGCAGGAAAGTCACATGTTTTTGAGCATAAGAAAAAGCTGTGTAAGTTGGAAGAGCTTTGGAAGCAGCTCGGAAAGGTGAAAAGTAGCCCACAATTCTAATGACATTTAGTGCACTGTGTTAGAGGAGCTTTTCTCTGTCTCTAAAACAAGGTGACAACCGTCCACCTCCCAGGTAGGAGCTCTGAAGCACAAAGTCATGCTTTATAATCATAAAATATTATTAGGCAGAAAGCACCTTGGGTAATCCACACTTTCTCATTTGCTGATGTAGAGGACATTATTAATGTATCAGGAAATTTCCTTTTCCTTTTTTTAAAAAAATATTTATTTATTTTATTAGTACATATTTTCCTTATATGCTGATCATATTCATCATAGGGAATTTGTATCTCAGCATGATATGGCTTAATTTTCCCCATCTCCTTCCTCTCCTTTGACCACACTTCCCCTCCCTATTTACATTTTCTTTTCCATTCTCTGTTTTTTAGTCCACTTGCCCTCTTCCTCTGAACATACCCTTCCTACTTCCTGATGTCCCTCCTCTGTGATGCTCCTTACTGACTCTTTGGGATTTTGTTTTCTAAAGTCTGTAATTCAAAACTGTTTTCAGAAAACAGGAATTATGGATCTGTGGACTTTTTTTTTTTTTGTCTTTTTTGAGACAGGGTCTCCCTATGCAATTCAGACTGGCCTTGAGATCACTTTGCAGCCCAGGCTGGTCTTGAACTTGCAGTGATCCTCCTGCTTCAGCCTCCTGAGTGCTGGGATTATAGGTTTGCACCACCAGGCCTGGCTCTCAAGGATCTGTGGACTTTAAAATGTGTGGTGATAAGAACTTTTAAAAGCATACTTTTGTAACACAGGCTATAAAGCAAGCCACTTAAACATTCACTCTCTTTAGGCTCCATACAGTGGAAAAACCATTTTATCAACTTAAGCACAATTCCTTGCAAACTAGTTGTAAGTTTACTGCTTTTGCTTCTACGAGAACATACTGGAAAACAAGCAGCGTGGATGGTACCAATGTGATTGCTAGAATTTAATTTATACATTTAAAAAGCCACATGATTTCAGTGCTGTTAACTATCTTTAGTAGCAAATAGTGTGTAATTCCCTCTGCCAAGACAGTGGACACAGTGAACTTGTAAGTGAGCCTGGAATCAAGGTGGTTTCTCTTCCCGTCTTTGTGACTGTCATATAATATTGTGGACACTTCCCCAATGTGCTGCACAAATGCGATGCCCTTGGCCTCCACATGCACCTCAGCTAACGAGGGGCCATGACTGATGGGAAGAGAGCCTGGAGGAACACAAGAGAAAAGTTTGAGGGGCGAAGCAGATTAATTGTGAGCAGTAATAGTGAATGAAAGAAGGCAAGAAATCCAGGACAGTAAGTCTCTACAGTAGCAAGCTTACCAAAGAGGGAAGAAAAATTAATGGTGAAGAGATCTCTACATTTAATTACTTGGTTATTTTGTGGTCCTTCTGTGCACACGGCATGGGGAAAGCATGAATCCCCTAGCTCTCTGCCTAGGCAGAAAGTACTATTACGTTAGGGCAGGAAGGAGGGGGAGTGTGAGTTCAAGCTCTCCCATGGGATAAATACACACAGAACAAACACCAGAAAACACCTCCCCAGAAGAGAAGCTTTAAATAGCTCTGTGCTCCCTTTGGCGCCACTTAAATGGTACACTGTGCACAGCAGTTCTCAGAAGTGAAACTTTTTATTCGGAAACATTTTCTATTTCTCTATATATGTATGTTGCTCTTGGAACAGCTATTTTGCTAAATTGTATAATATAGGAAAACTTTTTGCATTCTCATTTGCACTTATACTCATGCGTGTGTCTTATCTATAGCAAAAACCTCAGAACAGTGGGTTAAAAAAAATCTCATTATTGGTTTTCACTACACAGATCAGATGTTAATAAGAATTTTCATCCTCATTGTTCCCTAAAATTCACACCTCATTAGGCAGGGTATTTCAGGACTGGCGTGAGAAGCAAATCCAGAAGATGGGATACTTGGAAAATAGTACATCTTTGATTAATCATTTTAATTCTACTTAAAATATAATTTCTAATTTAAGTAAGAGCAAAATTGGAACTCATTGAAACAAAAATCTAAGCAGCCGCAATAAATGAAGTTGCTAGAAGGAAAGACAGTGAAGGAATTCTGTGACTCTTTCCAACCCCTTCCTCTGAGTTCAGTTGCCTTTTACCTCGTTTTTCTTACCAGGGAAACACACACATACTATAACATTTACCATTTTAACCATTTTAAAATGTGCAATTCAACACAGTAGGTACATTTAAAATGTTGTGTAGCCATCACAACCATCCATCTTCAGAATTGTTCCATCATCCCATGCTGAAACTGTACCCTGTAAACAGTCATCCCACACTCTTCCCTATTAGCATCTTCACAAAGTGCCATTATACTTCTGCTGTGAACTTGACAAGTACCTTGTATAAGTGGTGTGGTGCATAGTGGTCTTTCTGTGACTGTCTTATGTCACTTTGTAGGACACTGTTAGAGTTTATCCATGTTGTTGTCAGGGTCTTCTTCCTTTTTAAGACTGAATAATATTCCACTGTCTGAATATGGTATTTTGCTCATTTGTCATTTAATGAATATGGGTTGACGTTGCCTTTTTATTACTATCACACTACAGACATGGACATACAAACACCTGTTTGAGGCTATGCTTTAAATATTTTTGAGTATATACCCAGAAGTGGGATTGTTGGATCATATGGTAGTTGTATTTTAAGTGTTTTTGAAGAACTGGCCCTCGGGTTTTCCTTAGTAGCTCCATCTTAAATTTCTACTGACAGTGCATAAGCACTCCATTTCCTGCACCTCCTTGGTAATGGTTATTTGTTCATTTTAAATAGTAGTCACTTTCTTGGGTATGAAGTGGCTTCATTTAAAAAATATATTTACAGTGAGTTCCTGCTTGGGGAACAAGTTCTATTGCGGGAGAATGTTTGTAAGTCAGATTTGTTTGTAAATCTGGCAAAGTGAGTCTTGCACACCTTTGACACAAATACACAGTGTGCATTGCTTTGTGCTTCCTAGCCTCCCCTCCACATCAGCACTGCTTTTCCTCCTGCTCCCGGACACTGTGGGCTCTGACTGAGCACTATACTCCTGCACACTATCGCACTGTACAGTGAGCACACAGCAGCACCACTGCGACAGTGTCCGGCAGACCCATGAGCTACTTCCACGACTTGTTCCCATCTCTGAATGTTTGCAGTGTGAGGTCCATTGGTAGCTGTGAAAGTTCACAGCTTGAATGTTCATGATTTGGGAGCTATGAAATTGAGGATGTACGTGAGATGCAGTGTACTTGGTATGTATTCTATGCCTTTACAAAACTCATCCCTGTTGTATCCTTCACTGGTTGCAAGGTAAATCACACTAAATCACCTTAGGCTATTTACTTGTATCTGCACTAACTAAAGGTTCTCAGAGAATTCTGAGAACAAATCGATTCTACCATTGTCCAAAGACCATGGAAGAAAGTCCAGGAACTTTATAACATGCTTCCCCCGAGCTCACCCTCAATGTGCAATTAAGGCTTCCATTCCAAAAGCATCTGCTGCCAACTGTTGTTTCAGGTCAGATATGCTGAGAAATATCAAAACCGCTCTTTGGATCTAGTTACAAACAGAACAGCTTTCAGACAGGATGCTGTCTAGGACAGCCTGCTGTTCCTCACCCCAGTCAGTTACTTTGAAGTCCAGGAACCAGCGGTTTTCCTTCTATCTCTCTGTCTACCGTGGGTCATGGTCCATGTTCTCAGATGCCTGCAGGCTCAGGCAAGTAATAAAGATGCAGGAAGCACACTGCATGCATGACAACGAGAGGGGATGAAGATGCAGTCTACTCTCCGCCTCACGAATGCTCATCACTCAACACCACCACGTAGCCCCAGGTGGGCACTGCTGGTCGCTGTTGCTAGAGAAGGTCTTCTCACTTACAAGCAAAGATAGGATTCTGGAAAGTTATATGAAATTCCCAGCTGAAAAAGAGAATGGAAAAGATTTTAAACAACCTGAACAGAAGAGAATTATCATGTTTCTGGTTTTCTATTTTGTGCCCACTGCTATATCTGATGTACTTTCCACCTTAGTAGGTTTGACTGTTTTAAAGTGGATGTCTATTTGCAGTTGTATTGTGCAGTGTGAAATATTTTTCCATTTTACTGTTCTAGACAAAAAACCCAGCTTTATAGACAAGTCTAAAAATGAAAAGGCTGATTATACTTTAGCTACTTCTTATACATGCAAAAAGAACTAATGTTATAATGGCACTTTCTTTCCATCAATCATTACACTGTTTCTAGGAAAATCACCTTTCAATGCTTTAACAAGTTTATCAGAGTTCTTTAACCAAATTAGGAAGTACTGTGGATAAAGCATTCCCTGAAAGCTCCTCATGAGGTAGGTAACAGCGTATCAAGTTACCAGTGAAGGAAGTTCTCAGTGAATGAAAAGGACGAGTACTCAAAGAGTGCAGATCCAGTTCTCTCTTACACTAGAAAGAACTCAAAACTGTGATCTCTGACTTTCCTGCTGTCTCCAGTGTTTGAATTTTTAGTTCATTTTCTATGATTGGGAGAAGTGCAGGTATGTAGCATTTGTTTAGTTACATTTTTGAGTGAATGAATGAATAAAATGGGATGAGAGAAAATTTAGAGAAGCAAATAATGATAATGATTATAAAGAAAAACAGCATTGAAAAAGACAGAAAATGTGATCACAAGTCATCTATAGAAAGAGAACTGCTATGTGCCTGAGGACAAATGTGAAAACATAGGCTAAGCAATTGTCAGTTTCCACCTGAGTGGGCTGCTGCCTAAGGCAGAGTCCAATGTACTTACCTAAAACAATTAGAGGCAGTTCAGAAAACAGTATGTGCTATTCAGTTATTGCTTTAAAAGAAGTATTGCTTGGTGGGAATCTATGATAGTATTGGACAAAGGTGTCATGGTTAGAATTATGCTAAATACAAAATCAACTGATAAAATTTTAGGGTTGGGAAAGTAACAAGTGCTAAATTATAAGACCTTAAAAGTCTTTGCTCTCTTCCCTTGAATGGTTGTATTTACCATTTACAATGATAGCTGGGGTGGGCTTTATACTACACCAGAACAAAGCATTTTATTAATAAGATTAAGTTCGTATACTGATCAAGCAAAATCTCTATTAACTAGAATATTTGCTTTGTGAAAGAGAAGCAATTTAAGGCCAGTGAATCCAAGAATAGTTTCCAGTCAATCAACTGGGTTATTTCATGACTTGCTAGATCAACATGGTGACTTTGTAATGAGCCCTGAGGGGGAAACAGATACAGCTGTCAATTTAATCACCTCAGTATCAGTGGTAAAATGAAAAATAGACCCTGTGTTCTCAGCTAGTTTTCATGTGAACAGATTAAGAAATTAAGCATGAAAATGAATTCTAGGTAAAATGAGAGTCAGCACTAGATATGGGGAAATACAGGGGCTCACTTTGTGCCTTGATAGGACTGTAAAAGCATGAACATCAAGTAGGGTCATTCATGCTTTGAGTTGGTCATAAACAGAACATTAATGTGTTTATATTATCTTTCCAGTGGATGCATATTATCAGACGCTTCTTCTGGTTAGTGTATGGACATTGAATCTGGTTCTTATTTTGCATATAAACTCTGTTTCTAGCTTTGTATAATACAAGTGGTTCTGGTTTTCATTTTGTGTAATGATTTTATCTTATTTCACTAATGACTGTAATTTCCTCCAATTTTTACCCGTAAGTGTTTTTGTGATAAACTGAATATACAACCCCAGTCACATCTTTGTCCTCTGCAGTTCTAGGACTGAAAGGAGGCTGGCTGGGATTGACAGGAAGATGATCCAGTCAGGAGAGAGAGAAGCAAAGTCACTACTCCAGACCCAGCTGAGGAGGAGGGTGGCAGGCAGAGCCAACTCTGCAAGAGTCTATAGGTAATGCTTCCCCTGGGTGACCATGGATAAGACAATGGGTCACTGAAGGGATGCTGGCTGAAGATACCTTTAATTGTACTAAAGGTTGCATAGGAGATTTTGTTACCCTTCAACCAAAATTTAGGTTATAGATAAGACATAAGGGGGTGAGAAAACAATGCATCCACAATTCTTGAAAATTGCAGGTTTCTTGTTGAAAACCTAGTACTGTTCAGACTTCACAAATAAGGCACAATCGTCCTCTCCCACTTCAAGCCCTCTATCAGCTGGGTTTTCTCTTAATATACACACAATTATCAAAAATGGGGTGTCAACAGTGCTCTATGGTATGTGAATTCTCACAGCAAACTTGTGAGACTTGCATTTTAAATCGATCTTTATGGAATGAAATTCTGGAGTAAATATAATGATTAATTTTCCTATTTAAAATCTTGTTTTGAAGATTTGTTTTACTTTTTTCTCTTTAAAAATAAATAAATAGAAGTTTTATTACTATTTTCAGTAGTAAATAGTAATAAGAAAAATAAAGTTATTAGAGTAGTGGATATAACATTTCAAGATTGAGAAATTCTGATTTTCAAATAAATTATATGTTAAACGTTTACTTATTTACATTAAAAACATACGTATGTTATATTAAAGCTTAATATATGTTAAAATTATCACATGACACATTAAAAAGCAAGGGTTCAACTAATGTATAATATATAGATAGAAGTAGACAAGTAAATTAATTAATTACCCCTAAACATTTTTTATAAAAGTTTTGCAAATTTCATAATAAAATATAAGGGCTGCTACCTGTATTATACACATTTTGGTAATTTTTAGGTAATTAAAGAAACAACACTAAACTATGGATACTTCATTTAATTTACACAACAAATTTGGGTATTTACATACAATGTCTTAATTTATTTTCACTATACTTTATTATGGCTTTAGCATGTGCACCTATAATCTAGTACATACATCGGCTAACCACAGTAATTAGGTGATTGTATGACCAGATCGAGCAGTTTCTACATTCTGAGGTAATTAAGTGATTAAATGGCATTCATGAAGGAGAAATTTCTGAAGCTCATGTTTCTTTATTTTGAGAACATTGTCCATAAGGTATTTCTTCAAATTTCAAAGCAGAGAAATTTGATTCCTAAATCATTTCGTCTTGTATCACCTGAAAACTTCTCATCGTAGAATTCATTCAATGAATAAATTATCAGCACCCTCAAATTACCAGGAGTCTTCAGATACCTCAGCTAGAATTCAAGAAACTTATTTTTGAAGGTAGATGGGGGACTGAAATGTTGGATTCATTGCTTGGCATTCATAGTACATGACAAATCAAATTGTGTGTTAGTTACCTTATTACTGGATAATACGAATGGCATCTGTGTAACATATGTATGCAATTAAATGATTTTCCAATTGTGTGTGCTTTGCTCTCTGTCAGTGTGTAATTGGGTTGCACTAGTTCTGGGCAGCTTTGTACCTGTCCTGGATTTACCACAAGAAAAGCAATTCAAGTGGGAGAAGAAGAGGAAGTATGTTACCTTATCTTTCAGCATCAAGAGATGACACTGGTTTTTCTCTGTATCTTCAAACATCAGATTTTGAGTAGTTATTTTGAAACTAGTTATCAAGTTCCACTTCTATTTTAAAATTAAATAAATGCGATAGTTGAAAACACAGCACTCAAACTATATTTTCAGAAATGTAAAGTCACATCAGCGAAGGCAGGCATGAAGTGAGCAGCAGAATCTTATAAAAAGGTGTTCGGCTTTCATTTTTCTGGAAAAATGATGTCATGTTTTGATTGCATAAAGGATACGAATTTGAGTGAGAAATGACTAGTTCTAAGACTAAAATAGCAGCAACATCAACTTAATAATTTGGGAAAGAGATTAGCACAACGCTTGTAAGTTTATCCTTAATCATAAACTCTGTGAAAAATTACATAATTCAAGTCAATTTGTTTTTGGCAGGTTCTTTTCTTTATGTCCCTGTTGCTGACTGAAAACATCTAACTTGAATATAAAAACCGAGGTAGCATGTTTTCTGGTAATGGAAGTACTTAGCATGCTGAATTAGTCTCTTTGCTATGTATAGAGAAAATGCTGTAATAGATTCTGAGTTAAGCTATATTTCTAGGCTAAGGTCCTGAATGGGCTAATGTCCATTAACAATCAACAAATTAGTAAATTGCATTTATTGAAATTTCTTTTCTCAACCTAATGGTTTGTTTAACTGATGGCTGATGTGACCATTAGGACCTATTAGCATGTTAAGAGGGTATTAAATAAAACCAACAGTTGGCCTTAAAAACAAAAGGATAAACACAGCACAATTTATTATTTTGCTGGGCTAAGCAAACACGGTTTCAATGCATTACTGCATTCTAACAATAACAGGAGTCATCTGATGAATAAATATTCTATTTGACTAAGAACAAAAGAATCAGCAAATCTGTGATCTGAAGAGCTCCTAATTGTTGGGGGCACATTAGTCGATTTGTGGACATTATCTGAGCTATATATATGGACTCATCTAAAATTTTGTGTCATGTTGGATTTTTTTTCTGCCAAATATGATATTGTGGATAAAGAAAATGTACACTGCAAGTAAATGTGGTAAAAATTCTTAAAATGAAGTCATTCTGAAACTGCTCAATTTCATGTATGTCAAAGTAAAGGAGAATCAAAATATTTTATATAACTGATTGCTTAAAACTTTCATAGTGATCATTATTTCTGATACCTATAGCTTCATGCTATAATTTTATATCTAGAAAAGCAGACCTGGGAGGGCCACATAGAAAGCATCCTGACAACTCTTTCTACTGGCTTGTTTAGCTTATGATTTGTATGCCTGTAATTTTGCAATTATTTCACTTTCGATAGCATATCATGGAAGAAGTAAAAATTTTGTAATATGTGTATTTCACAGATTACAGACTAAGGTGTGTGTCTGCTAGAAAGGAAAGGAGAAAATAACATTTTTGACAAACTCCCTGAATATTACCTCGAGAATGTGTCCCTAGTGACTTTGAGTCTGAAGTTTCATTCGTTCAGTATGGCTGTTACATTTCAGGTACCATTTTAGGCACTAAGACTGGTCAGGGAACCCAAAGCACACAAAACACCTCATACTGTGCATCTTACATGTTAGTGGAGGATAACATAAGGCAGGCAATACACCAAAGTAAGAAGAATGCTGTCTTAGTTACTTTTCTCTTGTTGCTGGGACAAAATACCCAATACTCAAAGTTAAAGGGGGAAAGGTTTATTTAGCTCATAGTTTGTAGAGGTTTCAGTC
This sequence comes from Chinchilla lanigera, assembly GCF_000276665.1. Lineage (NCBI taxonomy): Eukaryota > Metazoa > Chordata > Mammalia > Rodentia > Chinchillidae > Chinchilla > Chinchilla lanigera. The sequence goes on along the minus strand of NW_004955526.1, from coordinate 2,154,305 downwards.
TGTAATCGGCTGCTCCTGAGCAGCATGGTAAGGCACAAGGGGAATGGTTCATGGTGGCAGAGATAGCAAAAGCAGCAAGAGCAAAAAGGGGACAAGAAGGAGGAGCAAGGCTCTTTCCCTCCCTTATATTGTATGCAGGCTCCCCACCCTAAGCCAGGTGTAGCACTCATACCGCCAGTTCCAGCGCTAGAAAATGAACCAACCACAAACTCTAGATTCAGATGCTTCCAAAAACCCACCCCCATGACTGCATGAGGCTTATCCAGACAGAAACCATAACAGATGCTAAAAGAGGTGAGTGCAATAAAGGAGAGAGGTCAAAGTTAGTAGTAATGAGGGAGTAAGAACAAGTAGGACTGAAATAGTGGTGTGGTTGCCTGTACTGAAATTATATGATAGCAGAGGTTTAAAGACAATAAGGAATTTGTTTTTCAGATGCTAGAGGAACGACCACTCCAAGCAGAAAGAACCACTAGTGCAAAAGGTTTAAGGCAGGAAGTTGTCTAGTGTGTGCAAGAGGTAGACTAAACCAGACCAGGAGAGATTTGTGGGAAATGAGGTGACAGAGGTAAAAGTGGGGAGGACCGTACAGTCCATTGTGAGAAATGTGGCTTCTCCTCTAAAAGTCATCTTACTCGTGTTTTAAGAGGATGCTCGGATTGCTGGACGAGCAGGCTGTCAGAAGGCAATGGTCTGTTGAAGGGGTTTGGTGAGGGGTGACTGCAGTGAATGTGGGGAGACAGTGTGGTCCTCTTGTGGAGGAGGGGTTAGCAGGACACAGGAAGTGACTCTAGACACAAAGGAAACCCAACAAGAGTCAGACTGGCTGTGCCAGGGGGGTGACAGAAGGAGACCACCCAGTACAGTTCGAAGGTGTCGGCCTAAGGGACTGGGAAGATGACATTACCTGAGCTAGGAAAGGCTGTGGAGTAGAGAAGTGTTCAGCTCTGGATGTGATGCAGAGTTGCCATATTTGGCAAAAACAAAACAAAGCAAAACCCCATACCTGGTTAAACTTGTATTTAATTTGATGATCCTAATATGCTGACTATTAATGTGTACTGTGTATATTATGGGGGATGATACAAAATGATTTGGATTTCTGAGTCTGGAGTTTGGGGTACAGCTGGGGGCTGAAACTGTAACTGTGGGAGTTAGCATGCAGACGGAATTTAACACCATGAGACTGGTTCATACAATAAAGATGTGAGTATAGATAGGAAAGAACAGAAGCTTTGTCTGCTTCCTACAGTGAAGCTTTTTTCATGACTGGAAACAGAAACGGAGAAGAGAGCAAACAAAGGCTGAGGAAGAGAAATGAGAGAAGCAGCACGAAAACTAAGCGTCCTGTGCCAGCAGCACACGAAAAGATGGTTTCAAGGAGAGGCGATCCGTTGTGATATGCCACGGTTCCTAACCAGTATTAAAATCTCTCCAGTTAAATCTACCTTCTCTGCTACATAGTGTAAAGTACTACTTTGAGATCAGCCCTCACTTTCTTGCTTTGAATTTAAGTTGTAATTACAAATATTTATTTCAGTTCTGTTCCAAACATCTGACGCACTGATGCGCTGATATACAACCTTGAAGTGTAGAATTGTTACTCTGTTCTGCTACTTAATATTCTGTTTCCTCCAACAAGCTCAAGCTATGACAGTCTACAGTTCTAGGTAGGCGAGTGGTTGTGTAATACTGTAACTCTCTGCTCTAAAACTAAGAACACTCTGCCTTGTGGCTATAATCTTTTTAAGCTATATTTTTCTAATATGATCAGCTTGTCTCAAGATCATCCGTCTATGAGAGGATTGCAATAGGAAATGTCATTTCAAATCTGCTTCACTGGGGACAGAAGCTCTTCCTTCTTGGACTCTCAGCTAACAGTTTATCATTTTTGCTAATGCTGTGACAGTTTAAATGCATTCATTAAATATCCCCTCAACAGCCAAAGTGTAAAGACATGATAAAAGTATAATAGCTCAGTGGACTTCAATGCAGTGACCCCTACATACTAGGACATTAACCCTGCCTGTTGTCTGACGTAGAATTTCACCAACTTGTGGTAAAATGAGAAAAACAAGCAAATTGTATGATTGGCATATTTTTTTAAGCATTGGCATATTTTTTTAAGCTGAGATGCATTCTTTCTAATTTTTATAGTAATAATGCTTATTAGGTCTTTATTTTTTGCCATGGCTAACTTTCAAGTAAAGCAGGCAATGCTAAATCATTTTTTTTTTTTGTCTGTTTGTTTTTCTGGAGACAGTGTCTCACTATGTAGTTCATGGTTGCTTAGAACTCACTACGTAGCCCAGGCTGGCCTCAAACTCACAATGATCTGATCCTCCTGCCTCAGCCTCCCAAGTGCTGGAATTACGAGTGTGCACCACCAGGCCTGGCTAAATCTAATTTAATTTTAAAATTTCACTGAATCATTCAATACAAAGATTATGAATGAAATACTTATTCTACATATGATCCTTTGAAAACAAAGTACATGGAGGGGTTTAGGAAAACGTAGGATAGGTGGAATGAGATACAGTCTTGTTCCCTTCACTCTGGTAAAACTCCATTTATGCCCACAGCTAAGAAACTTTGACCCAGTACTTCCAAATGAACTTGTAGCATCATTTTTCAAATTACACTGAAAAATATATATTTATGAGTTATTCTTCTGTGATTGACCTTTAAACATCATCTGTATCTTATTACATGGAAACCAGATGTTTGCTTTAGTGACATTGTGTTTACTTTCATATTGGAAACTGACCTAATACATAAAATGACAAAGTGCCATAGGCATATCTTTTTCCCTTGAGTTTTCAGATGTCTGTATAGACTTCTAGAAAGAACCTCAACAAAGTACTTTTGTAGTAGGTATCTATAGTTGCAGAACTAGTTTAATATTTGTTACATTGAATTAAAAAATATCTTACTTAAACCAGTATAAGAATGTAAATAAAGAGGAATGCAATCTTATTCCTAGGCTGCCTACAGTTTTTGGTATAATATGTATAAAGGAACTAAAAATACGGAGAGAAAAATGACATTCTAAGCTTTTTTTTTTTTTACTGTGTTCTACAAATTTGTGGTTATTAACAAAAGCAGATGATTTGTCCAATAAGTAACAAAACAATGACTTTTCTTTGACTTTTATTAGTACAGGTTTGCAGTGCATAATGACTACATTCATTGTTGGGAATTAATACATGTACTTAACACGTTTCAATTCTTTTTATCCGTTGCCTCCACCCCTATTTTATTTCTGTAGCATCAGAGTCATTTATTTATAAGAACTTATAAAGTCGATAACTGTATATACAGATTATAAATCACATTCACAGGCCAAAGAAGATACAAAACATGTAGGACAATTATACTAAGTCAAGGTGCACACTTTTATACGTGTATCTGTTGATGGCTATACAAACTGTTTTCAAGATTTAGCAATTATGAATTGCACTGCTGAGGAGTAGCTGGAAATTATTTTCTCCCATTTTGTAGGTTGTGTCTTCATTTTTTTGGTGGTTTCTCTTGGTGTGCAGAAGCTTTTAAATTTAAAGTGATTCTATTTTTTGATTCTTGGTAGTATTTTTTGTGCAACCAAGGTTTTCTTCAGAAAGGAAAATGACTCTTCTAATGTCTCAATGGCTTCAGATTACATTATATCTTTCCACTTAAAAGGTAGTTTGCCATGAGATGATTTCAGAATAGATAGTGAAAAAAGTAAGAAAGAACTGTTTTGAACCTCCATGTGAAATTATGGAGTAGATTTACTGAAAATTTTGTAAATATGTTTTGTAGCATAAGGAATACAGCTATCAGAGAATGAATACCTTAGGGGGGAAATATGGACTCTGAAACCAGGTTGCCTGAGTTTGTGGCACTGCTTGGCCTTCGCACACTGTGTGAAAGCGATCACTTAACCTCTGGGCTTCAGTTTGTTTATTCATTGAGAAAAATTGAGTTAATAATAGTATATTGAGAATAGCCATGGGATAGCTGTGAATATTCACTAAGTCAGTATTAACTGAAGTGTTCAGAATGGTGTCTGACATGCTACAAATGTGTTAGTTATTATTTTTTTAAAATAAAATTGAAAGTTTATACAAACATTAACAAATTAACAAATTGCATAGTATAAGATGTTAGGTGATAAAAACAGGATACATGATTAGATACGTGTTGTATGATTAAATGTGCTTTTCAGATATGATTAAAGCAACCCACTTATAAAAAATCTGAATGAAAAATTATAGCTTAATAAGAGTTTATACTTCAGCCTAAATTAGTATTTGTTTTGCATAGCAGATACAAATTCAAAATCTCAAGATTTCTTCCTTCCTTTTAAAAGTAGACTTGTTTCTAAGGAAGAGGCAAGAAGCCTGCAGAGGGAGGCCAAGGGGCTCAGACGCAGCTCTTTAGGGGACTCACGTGCCTGCCCATGCCTGGTAGCAAGCTCGATTCTGAGGTACCATGGGCCTGACCATGGTAGGATCATCAAAACTACAAACTTTAAACTGGGAAAAAGCCAAAGCTCAAACATTCCTTGATCCATCTCTGCTAATGTTGTCGTTTGTTTTACTCTTTCTATTATTACCAACAACAATGAGTTTTTGTTGAGCACAGCTTCTTGAGACTTGTACAAGAAATTTGTCTTTTTAAAAAAATCATCTCTCTCTAAAGCAGAGGTATAAAAATACACAATCAATTTCTTCTTTAAAATCCTGTTATCCACAGGGATAAGCAACAAGAGCTTTACCTCCAAATTTACAGTTGCTTTTACAAGAAGATTTAGTTCACTTAGAAAATGCAAGTCAGATTCAACTCCAGTTATCACCTCAATCAAGACTGGCTTGTTGCTTTTCTAGTAAGCTGGCATATATGTCAGAGAAATGAATAGGTATTTTCACATTACCTGCTGGCTTTTTATCCAGAAAAGTAGCAAAAGTGGACTTTGGGATACCTTGAGGAAAAAGGGAAGGACACAAAATCAGTTACTTTGTTTCCAAATTTCATTTTTTCTGTTTTGTGAATGAACTCCAAGAAAAATCACCTTTTCCAATAAAGGGGCAATTGAGTAATGTCCCCATCAGACTACTGTGATCACATGGTGTATAGGAAAATTTGTAATCACATATTAAGTTATTTTGACCAAATTATTCAAAGGTAATTTATATTTCCTCCTTTCTCTTAAACTTAGCTGCTAAAATGATAAAACAAACACCAGAATGTTTTGTTCATAAATTTGCAGTACAAGTTTATGAGAAATGTTAATCCATGCAAGCACCTATAAAAACATTATTGTTATACAAATTTCTTTCAAAATTCTCATCAATATATTATCTTTGCTTGTTCATATAAACAAAGGTCACTGATTATTAGTATGATGATAATGTTATAGAAAATATTTTGTTGCTACATTTTATAGTTGTTTAACAGTCAGAATGCTGCAGTTAAAGTCATAATTAGTAAATTATATCTTTCAGGAGTTACTGACTTGAGCCTTTCTAACACTTTTCCAAATAACATGGGTAATATAGAGTGAAACAAATACTTTTAATTGTCTGCAATATTTCTATAATTTCCTTTGCACAGGATCAAACAATAATAGCGTAATACTGAGACACAGTTAAGGAACGTAGAAGGTTGATGTGGCAATGGAACCAAGGGGAGTCTATGGAGGGGAGAAAAATGACACAGGGAAGTAAAGTTGGAAAGAAATATTGGATTTAAAGGCTGTTATGGGGCTTTAGAGATGTAGCTCAGGGGTTGAGCTCATATGCAGCATACATAAGGTTCTGGGTTGTATCTCCATCACCAAAAAAAAAAAAAAAAAGGAAAATTGCTGTGGTGTCAGTGGCCATGCTTTTAAATCAATTTTCTTAATTAGGTACATTAAGTCCACATCCCAGTGAAATTTGGCACACAGTATACAATCTGTAAAACATATATTTATTCAGACTGAAGATAATGGTTTACACATTCCTTATAATAACCCATCGCTTCATAGAAGGTATGATGTTCAGAGAAGCAAACTGTATGAGGAGAAGACATTTACATTCCACAAACAGGAGTGAGAGACGTGATGGATAAACTCCCCATCCACACGTTAAGAGTCTGACAGTTGACCTCCATCTAAGTAATTAGCAAATATGCCAGGGAGGAAAAGCAGGACATTCTTGAGCAGTGCAGCTCTGTGCCGGGACCCATACCACTCCTGTGTCCTCTGCGGGGGCACTGGCACTGCTCAGGACAATGCACCTGGACGCCAGTGGAAACCTGAACTCACCTTCTTTCTGTCTTCCTCATTTCAGATACATTGCTAAGTGGCAAAGGGTTAGAAATTCAACTATGACATATTTTGAAGTTTTACTATGCTTAGTCCCCTTTGGACAGTAAGGCTGATTGGAACTACTGTTCCTCTGATTCTGTTATTCTGCTGTAGAAGGAAGTGAAATTAGGCACACAGCCTTATTTTTAGACTTTTTCTTAATTTCCAGGGATCTTTTAGATACCTGTCCATTGATTTTTAAAAGATGTTGAATATATACTACACTAACTTTTATCATACACACAGCTGTTCTTTTTCATTTTCTCTTGGAAATAATTGCATAGCTTCCAAGAGAGCATTTCACTGTAATAATTCATTTCCAGTTCACCCCTTTGCTGCATCCTTCTCCTCCCACCCTTCCCTGTGGGGTCTGTTTTCATCCTGGCCGGTGTGTACCCGAGGTCCCTCGGGGGTGCTGCAGTTAAGCATGAGGGAGGACTGCTGCCCATGCCTCTGCTGGCTGCCGGGTGAACACCGGGGGGGAGGGGGAAGCGCTCTCATGATAACCAGCGGGAGTGGTCACTGGTGGCTCTCCTCTGTCAATCTAGCTCCTTCTTAAGTTGTTTCTCCAGGGTCTAAGCCCCCAGGGAGTTTATCCTCTTGACATAAAGACTTTCTAATTGTACACACATTGAATTAACAGTGAGTGGGTAGTGAATGGCATTGGCTCTGTCTTAGGAGTCCTGAGTTTGAACGACACTTAAAAAAATCAATGTAGGCTACTAAAACACATCCAGTGAGATCATTTTTCAAACATCATACAGAATACAAAAATGAGGTACACACAGTTAATTGAAATGAATATTTGTAAAGCAGTAGGTTTAATCCAGATCCAGAGTTATTTGTGATCAAATTTCTCTCTTTACATTTAATTTCTCTGGGAAAGTTGTTTAAACATTCCACCCTTCAATCTGAAGGTAAAATGGCAAAGATAAAAAATTTTATGAAAAAAATTCCCTCCAAACACAGAAAAATATTTAGAAACAAAGGGTAAAATTAGTAGTAGTAATTCAACAATACTAAACAATTATGCTCAAATGTTCAAATGTAGCAATTAATTTCTGACAAGAATCAGAGCCAATGCAGACCAGCCCAAAAGCAGTCCTCATCCTGGGCTTTGTATTTTAGAGAGCCTTAAATGCCGCAAACATAGAAATGACTGTAAAGCACACAGGGTGTCTGATATTACAGGAAAAGACTCATTGCCATTCATTTCCCAAAATCCTGCTCCTCACTTTAAACACACTTATCCCATCATTCCTGCCTCTCTCTGAGCAGTTCTGGAAGTCCTCTTTCACGAATGTCCTTACAAGGTGCAGTAAAACAGTGCAGTGAATGCTGCTGCCACGAGCCGTGCAGTGGAAGGGCAGCTCATAAAGACATGAGTGTGTCCTTTTCTGCCTGACTCACTGCACCTGCCACTGTGCAGTTCTGGTTCATCTCCAATGTCAAAATGACCATGAATGGTAAAAGGTTTGAATCAACTCAGGACATCAAGTTACACATCAGGAGTGTGTAAGTAAATATATTCACAAAGACTTCCATAACTGGTTTAAAAATGCCTAGTGTAATGGCAAAGTATACGCTATGTGAGAGGGAGTATTCTGAGGGATATTAGTGGCAATGTGTATCTTACAGTAACATAATTTTTTTTATTTAAACATTTGCTATATTTTGTGATCATGTCTTGAAGTCACTTTCCATCACTGGGACAGAATACCCAATACCCATATTTTAGGAGTGGAGTTTAATGTGGATCATGGTACCAGTGCTGTCAGCCCACAGCGAGCCAGTTTCAAGCTAGAACCGCATGGTGGAAGGCCTGACGGTGGACAGCTGCTCACCTCCTGGCAGTCAGGAAGCACAGAGAGAAAGGTCTGCAGAGGAGTATACACATCCTTCTAGCTAGGCCTCCTCTCCTGACAGCGCATCCACCTGTGAGCTCATCCACTATGATCACAGCATCCTCATGATCTAATCTTCAGTTCACAGCCCCACCGCAGAACACAGGAGAATTTGGGAAGAGGCTTAGATCTGAATCATAACAGCAGACAGATTCCTTTGATTTACTCTGATCACAAAATGTGTAACAACATACATAGCAACATGTGCATGCATAACAAATTTATTTCTTTTCAATGTTTATATTTTTTCTTTTTCTCATTTTATAATTGCCTAAACATTTTCTATAATATTGAACAGAAATCATGATCCTTGTTTCATTCTTAATCTCAGGAAGAATCATTTACAGTAGATCTCCTTTAGATATGAAGCTTCAAGTCATCTTTTGAACTTGGAGAAACCATTTCTGAGTTCCTCAAGAGCCACACTCTCTCTCTCTCTCTCTTTCTCTGTCTCTGTCTCTGTCTCTGTCTCTCTCTCTCTCTTGCCCTCTTCTGTTTTCTTTCTGTGGAGCCATGAAAGGACATCATCAAAAAACTCTGCCACATTTTCTGTTCTCCATTGAGACTCACTGTCTAAACCAAATTTCTCTTGCCTGCCTTGCTTGTAACAAATTGTCAAGGACTCCTGGGAAAAGTGGCCAATGATGGGATAACTCCTACAGAATTTTGACTTCTCTAGGTGTCTTGCTTCCAAAGCTCTCTAATACCTTTCAATTATATCTGACTTTTACTTTTTTCCTTAATCAGAGCTGTAGACAAACATAAACTGTATCATCTGATTCAGAAACCTAAGTGAATTAACCAGATATTTGGGAGAGTTATTCATAAAAGCTAAGTAATATTTTACATTATCAAAAATTTTACACTGCAATCAAACTGACATACAAATGTGTCTTAAAGTGTTAATCAGGTTTGTACAAACTTTGGTACTGTTAATAGTAGAAATCTGGCTCATAATGTTAGACAGTGGAAATCATAATATTACTAACAGTGACTTATATGAAAAAATTAACAGCATTTTAAGGACAGTGTATTACATGCCCCATTGTGATGTTTGAAGGTGGTGTGTAGTATTTGGGGTTCATTTCATAAACTACAAGCTTAATGTAGTATCTATGGTGATCTCCATTTGACTTTTTGTTCCAGGCCATGCAAATAACAGGGTCTGAACTAGTTACTAAATCAGCAGTAGAGATATTTTGAAAAAAATTCCTTTTCTGTTACACATAGGAGTGTAGGATTATATTTTACGATCAAAACAAAACAACTTATTTTTTCTCCTTTGTCTACTGTTGTTTCATTTTATAGTCTTGTGTGGATTAAAGTTCAATAATAAGAGCTAAATCACTGTGAATATTATAATGAGAACATTGTACAAAATAAACCTCCACACCATTATTAGAGGAGCTAGGAAGTAAAGGGCTGTGGATGTCACAAAACCGTTGTTGATAAATGACGTGGCGTTTATAGGGACATAGCTAGGTGTGGGTGCTAAAGAAAGTAGAACTTGTACCAAAGTCTATGAAACTTGTTGCCTCTTTGTAACTACTTTGAGCTTTCAGTAAAGCAATATTTGTTTACCTGAGGTCACTGACTCTCAGGTCAACAGTCAGGAAGGAGAGATGCATGTGCAATATCAAAGTGCAAACAAACTGTAGCTTGCCACACAAAAGGGAGTCAGCATTTATTCCTCAGAGTATAGCAGCTTCCCATATCACAGTTTTGTTTCCTAGATCACATATCATTTATTAATGCTAATCTAACTGAAGTTATTCAAGGGAAGAAATTCTGAGCTATTGGTTCCCGCTCAGCTAAGATGACACATAGAGACAGTATAGTCTATGATCACATGTGGTGTTTTAAAAAATGTGAGATGAAAATAGTGATGTGAACAAAGAGTATATGATTTTGTCCCCAAACGCAAAAAGTGTTCCCATTCAAAGTGCATATTTTATAAAACTTCTGTCTCCTGCCTCTGAAATTGATATTCTGAGCTTTCAGGCTGCTGATGGGCTTATTTTCTTTGTATTTTTTTTTTTTCTGCATAGTTAGGACCACATCTGGATAGAGAAGTATGTCCATTGAAAGTGTCTGCATTTTTAAAAAAGAAATTATGCAGCAGGGGTGCTGAGGAATGGGGACAGCCAACTTAAACAGAAGATAACAATTCCTTGAAGTGATGTTGGTGGTATCATGAACCACATCAAGTGTTGCCTTTGCTCTCTAAGACAGCAATGTAGGGGAGAAACAAATTTCCCAACAGCTAAGATTGTCCTGTGATTTTAAACTTACAGCTTAATGTTCTAGTCCTTCCTCAAGTGTCTCTCCATTTGCTGAAAATGTCGGCAGGATGACATCCAGAGTTTAATCTTTAATATAGCAGAAATCTTACATTTTATGTCTTGGATCTTGTACCTTGAAGTAGGTGACCTCCCTACATCATTGTTTTAATAGCTGCTGTCATCAGGTGAAATATTCTTGTGGCATTTGCTGTTCTCTTCTATGGGATCATATTAGTAAACAGAAGTCTTTTCTGCATTTTGTTCTGTAATCTTTCTGCAAAAGACCAAGGACTTCCTTAGCAGAGTTCATGGGATTTCCACACCAGAGTATCTCTAATTAGCAAGCAAATGACAGTGTTCAGAAGTGGGGTGCGTGAAGAACTCAGAAATATTCCAGTACCAAGTGGTATTTAAATTTGACAGATAAAGCTCCTGGACCACAAAAAAATATAGACAGTATCTCAAGTATGTATGCAAAGATTAGATTTATTTTAAAATTTAAAGGGAATAAATTCAGAATATTTTCTTCATTATACTTCACTGTGTCTCTTTAGGTTTGTAAGCATTTACTTTATGGAACAACCCTATAAGGTCAGTATTAATACTTTCATTTTGAAATAGGAGAGGTAAAGGCTTGAAGAATCAAGGTCACATAGATAGTAGCTAAAAAATGCAAGACTTTTTCACGAAGCTGGCTTTGTACTCAGTGTGATGCCCATGAAAACTGTGCCCTGTATAGCAATATTTTTAATCAAAGACTTTCAAGCCTCCCCTATCTTATAAGCCCTTCATTTTGGGAACTTACCCTTTCCCTCCCTTCTCATCTAAACTCAAAAGCATAGGCTGCACTTCCTGCTCATGTTCACCTTAAATTCTCAGCAGCCAGGCTTTTGCAGCCACCATCTCACTTCCTTAGACCAAGTCCTTCCCAACTGACAAAATATACTACCGATCATTTTCTCTGATTATTACATTTCTATGGAATGCTTCTTTTACTATAAAATGCCACTCTATCATTATTAGTACTTCTTGCCTTTAAAGTTTGTGGTGTCTGATTTAATAAAATAGCCTTCTTTTCCATTCCTTTACTTTCACATTTTTGGTGTTTTTAAGATTTAGATCTCATCTCCTGCAAGTGGCACATATTTGAGATTTATTAATAGAGTTTGAAACTCTTTGTATTGTACTTGGTGTCTTGAGTTGGTTTATATTTATTATACTGAGCTATATATACAATTTTATTATTTGTAGGATTTTTTTCTTATTTTAGTCTTTCTATTTTTGGTTTAATCTTATCATGCTATTTCATCTGCTATTTTAAAAATTAATTTGGAGCATATTTATTTTTATATTTTATTTGTAAAATATTTAACTTCTTATCTACTCTTCATTTATTTTTGAATGTTGTACTCACATTAATAAAAGTACTTCCTCAGCTTAAAATCTCCCATTAGTATTTCTATTAACACAGCTTTTGTTTGTCTGAAAACATTTCTTTCCTCGCCTTTACTTTTATTTCTGGAAAGTACAGTATTCTATGTTAGCAGTGTAATTTTACTCCAACTTTCAAGGTGCATGTCACTGCTTTCTCTTTTATCACTCCTGAGATCTCAACTGTCTTTTTGTACTCTTGTTTCTCAAGCAAAGTGGCCTACTTTCCTTCTACTATATTATAGTTTTGTCTCTTTTGGTAATATTTTAGTTAAACACTAGCTGCATGAATACTATTTATACTTGCATTTCTTGTGGGGATGCAGACCTTTTCCCCCGTTTGGGAAATTCTCATCAATTATCTTTGCAAGTGTGGTCTCTGTTTCATTCATTCTCTGTTCTGCTTTCAGAACTCCAATAATGTGTGTGCTTATCCTCCTGGATATCTCAGTTGTACCTTTCATTCTGCCCTGTTTGTTTGTTCTCTTAGCTCTAATTAACATATTTTCTATTGATCTGTGTCGATTTTATTAATCTTTTGTTATGCTCAGTTGGCTATTAATTTTTCATAATAATATTTCATTATGTTATTAATTCTAAAAATACATTTCATGCATTATACATACTCTATTGTTCATTGAAATTCTCCATTCTTATTCATTTTGTTAAGCCTTTGCTATGGTTTCTTGACTGTATCATAATAATTTTAAAATTTCCATATACTAAGTCCAGAATTTACATCTGTGTGCTTGTTTCTACTGTCCGTGTGCATGTGCACCAGTGTGCATGCATGTGTGTGTGTCTGTGTGTGTGTACCCATGTCTATGTGCATGCATGCGTGTGTCTGTGTGTCCAAGTGTATGTGTGCATGTATCTGTGTGCATGTATGTGTTTGTATGTGTGTGTCTGTGTGCATGTGTGTGTGTATGTGTGTGTGTATGCATGTGTGTCTGTGTCCATGTGCATGTGTTTTATAGTATAATGTTCTATGTATGTTCTATATATTATATATATAGCATTTATATATATTATATATATAGAATTTATATTCTAGTCACATTTCCAACTGTCTCAAGTTCTGTTAACTTTTTAATCCTCTGCCCAGCATAATGTAAAAGATGGGGTCTCCTAGGAATTCAATGATTTCATGTCATCTGTTTTCTTTGTTCTGTTTTGTTTGGTCAGGGAAATAGAAAAAGGAGGTGATAACTTCAGTTGCATCAGGCATCGAGTTAAGTCAGGGCTATGACACTGTTTTAGAAATGTTCAGTTAATCTCTCTGGTTTGACTCTCTTCAATTAGAGTCATTGAAAACACGTGAGGTCTAGCTCACATGCTCTTAAAATCCACATATGTGCACAAATAGTGTAGATCTTTGGTCAGAAGGCATACTGCCAATTCACCCATACCCATGGTTTCAGTAGATCTGCACTTTTCTTAAAATCAGAATTTCATAATTTTCCAGATTCTATCTATATGTTACTGCAAGAGGATTGAGCTGATATGGCCGAGTAACCCAACACAGAAGGAGGAATACTTCTACTTCTCTCCCGAACCTCCTTTCAGCATGAAACTTTCCAGTGGGGCTTCTCTGATTTCTTGAGTGGAATGAAACTATAATTTTTTCTCCATCATATCCTGTAAATTAAAAAAAGGCACTCATCTTAGGGCATATAATTTTGATTATATGTTTTTGCTTTTCAAAAATACCTTCAGAGCTGTTGGTAGCATGGTGGGAGAGTATCTGCTTAGCATGCAAGAGAACTTGTGTTTGAGTCTCAACACTGCAAAAACAACAACAGATACTGTCAAAAGTCAGAAACTTGTGGAGCACACATTCTTTCAAAGGAATCTAAAAATGATGTGCCAGTGACTTTAGAACTCCAGTTACCTTGCTTTTTAAAGATTTATCCCTGTTAGGGGCTGGGGATTTAGCTCAGCCGCACAGCGCCTGCCTGACAAGCGCAAGGTCGTGAGTTCGATTCCCAGTACCGAAAGAAAAGCATAAAGATTTATCCCCGTTAGAGGTATTTTTCACCCATAGTAATTATTCACTATGAGGTAAAGACAGGGTAAAATGAACAAATCAATTAATTAAGTTCACATATTCCACTAATCTGAATACCAGGCGTGTGACATAATAAGCCTAATTTGATGTTGCACTGAATTCATAACAAAAACCACGATTTGGAAGGTGCGGTATTTTTTCAAGCCCAAGTACAAATTGCCAGTAGAGTCACTGAGTCTATGACTCCAAATAATATCTGTGTTGCAGAACTAGAATGTGATATCAGCATCTGGAAATTCTGAAATAAGACAGAATACGGCACATTCACTTTGGCAAGTAAGTCAGTGAGTATGATGTGACTATCAAGTACAGGGCAACTTGAGGGAGGCAGGAATTATGTGTTCTGAATAACTGTGGTCTCAGTGAGGCCGGACACAAAAAGTGAAAGGTTAAGGACACACACACGCAGGTCTTTGCGAGAGTGATAATTTCACCTTATTTTCCCTTTAGCCAGTCCTTCAATGTAGTCCACCAACTTCAAACATTTACACAATTAAATTGCTTTTCAGATACTAAAATTCTGGTTCAGGTCAGTTTATTTTGCCATACCACTGCAAATTCTTTGCCGGAAGAAACTCTAGCAGTTACTCCTTCCATAAGCAGATAAGTCTCTGCCTATAGGACATAATTTGAATCACACAACAGACTCATAGTCTAGGAAATAGTTTTTTTCTACCTAGTCTTCAAGAAAATCCATTCCCTTTGAGTTAGTCACAGACTTTAGGAGGCCCTGGGTAAGGGCGTGGTGATAGTTCATGGTTCCTGAGTGTTCCCTGTGTGCCAGGCTTGTAATAAAAGCACTGAACAGTTAAAAGTCTCATAATATTTCTGGGAAGTTGATCCTACTATTGCTCACATTTTACAGAAAAGAAATAAAGAACTCATAAAATGTGTCCAGGGCACCCAGTTATTCAGTGACAGGGCAAGTGTGTGAAGCCAGGAAGTCTGGAGCTGCAGGCCAGACCAGGCCAGCTCTGAGCAACTTTGATGTTCACCTTGCAGCATCAAATGGACAGAGAAGCCAAGGTAGCCTGTGCTTACCTGTCAGACTCACTTTCTCATTGCTGGCATGAAATACCTGATACCCATAATTTAAAGGAGAAGAGGCATATTTCTGCTTACAGTTTTACAAGTTTTAGTCTCAAATCCAGAAATGTCCTGGTGGAGAGGTCTTTCTTTCATGGAGGAGAGTTTCTCATGTCATTCAGTCCAGGAAGGAGAGAGTGGGAAAGGGGAATGGAGAGAGAGGGGGAGGGGGAGAGTTAGAGGGAGAGTGTGAAGGGGAGGGAGAGGGAGAGGGGGAAGGAAAAGGGGAGGGAGAGGGGGAGGGAGAGGGGGAGGGAGAGGGAGACGGGGAGGGAGAGGGTAGAGGATGATCAAGGAGCAGGGTACATCCTTCCAGCTGACACAACAAGCGATGCACAACTTCTTACCAGGCCCCACCTCTTAATAACATATTCAGCTTTGAGGCACCAGTGGATTAATCCAGTCACCTCCACGAGCCCCGCCTCTCAAGACATGAGGTTTTAAGAGGACAATTCCAGTTGTAAACTGTAATACTACAATTTAACTAAGCTTTCAAATGAAAGAAAATCAGGGGTAAAAACTGATAATAAAGTGGTTCTGAGTAAAAATACCAGGGCTCTTACAAATTTAGAGTGAGAGTGAGTGCAGGGGAGGATTGCAAAGCACCTTTTGGTCTGTTCTTTAGTAGCCATGGGGAAGGGAATGTAACCTGAACATCAGGCTGAAACAGTAGTAGTCAATTTATGGTGTATAGTAGCTATCTTCAGTGTTCAATAATATGCAAGTTCCTGGGCAATACTCAGAGATTCTGACTGTACATCTAGAGGAAGTGCAGGACATTCTGTTTTTCACAAGAACAGCAAGGAATGCTATTAAATTTCTGATCACACTGCAGGGAAAACATCCTATTAGTGTAAGAAACTCAAGCAGCTTCATACTTTCAAGTTTTCTCACAACTATAATCTGATACATATCTTTGGATGGCAAATTGAAAAGCTAAAGAAAAAATTACGTTTTGTATCCATTTTGCCATGGATAATCAGTTTTTCTGGTCTAGTTACATGCTAAAACCAATCCTTTAGAAAAATGAAAAAATCTTGCATAATCTAATCACACATTCACTACCACAAATATTTTTCTACATATATTTCAATGTAAACATACAAAACAGCAACAAAAATAGCAGAACTTTCTATATGAATGCTAGAATATACTTTAGTATAAGCATTTCTTTAAAAGGGTTCTTTTCCTGTTTAATTATATATCATATATCTAGAGCTATACCATCTATATCTCCTACATCACATCATACATATCTATGAAGGAATAAAAAAGAAAGAAAGAAAAAGAAAGAAAGAAAGAAAGAAAGAAGGGAAGAAAGAAAGAGTACACACACACATTACGGGTACCTAACCTACAGAGCATCATAGCTTAGCAGCATGGTCCACTACAGATACCAGTTATTTATCCTTCTTACTGTGTGGCAGACTAGGAGCTGTGGCTTCCTGTCACTGCCCTATTCTACAATGAAATATTTTTTTTTTTTTTTTTTTTGGTTTTTCTCTGGTTCCGGGAACCGAACTCACGACCTTGCGCTTGCCAGGCAGGCGCTTTGCTGCTGAGCTAAATCCCCAGCCCCCGCTACAATGAAATATTGTCTTGTGGATTGTTCTGTGGGGAAAAAGATTACAATTCAAATTCTGAGGTATGATTTCTACTCAATATTTATTGCTTTTGTACCACATAAATTGAAAACAGTCTTGACATTAAGCTATGGTAAGTTGTGCACCACCTGTAATGTCTAAGATAAAAGCAGCTTTTTAGAAGTACTTTCAGTCCTTTTCTCTGCAATTTTCATAGGCATGTGTTCCTGACTGTGAATCTAGGAAAGTAGGGATAGGTCAAAGAGGAAGACATAATAAGATGTTTCTTTGTTTCCAGGCATATATTCCTCTTTGATGTGGAAATAGGGGTTTGTCATAAAGTGTTTAGCAACAATCAAGTAAAATAAAATGGCGATTGGTGCATGCCTCAGTTATTTTCCTGTTGCTGAGACACAATATCTGAGATCCTCAGCTTAAATGAAGAGAGCTTTATTTTGGCCTAAAGTTTTAGTACAAGGCTGGCAAGGTCTGAGGGAGAAAAAGGATGGCACAAGGTCATGGTGGAGGAAAAAGTGCTCAAACCAGGGCAGCCAGAAGCAGAGAGAGAAGGGAGGAGCCAAGGAAGGAGCTATACCCTTCCAGGTCAGACCTCCCGTACTCTATGTCCAACCTGCCCTCTGTCTTAATAGCATATTCTTTTGAACTTATCACTGGGTGAATCTATCAAAGAGTGTAATGACCCATGATCCAATCACCGTCCACACATTGAGATTTTTGAGGACTATTTTAGATCAAAACCGTGACATGCCACCCTGGCCTCCAACATACTCTTGTCCATCTCATTATGCAAAATAAACTAGTCAATCTTATAAGAGTCACAAAATTTTAACTGTTCCAGCGCTGCCACTGAGGGCAGCAGCCCTCCTGGCTTCTT
The DNA here is from genome assembly GCF_000276665.1 of Chinchilla lanigera. Classification (NCBI taxonomy): domain Eukaryota; kingdom Metazoa; phylum Chordata; class Mammalia; order Rodentia; family Chinchillidae; genus Chinchilla; species Chinchilla lanigera. The sequence continues at coordinate 2,136,725 of NW_004955526.1, read as the reverse complement.
TCTCTCTTGGGATGACTGCTCACTGCCTGTGGCTTTTCTAAGCTGTCCTTGCACATTCTTGGCACCTCCAAATTCCTGGGATCTTTACTGCCCTTTTGGGTTCACTGTCACGGCATCATGCACAGCTCCCTTAGGAGCATAATTGCCTGACTTCTCAAGCCTTTCTCTGAAGTTTGTGTGGAAGCCTCCCTGATCCAGAACTCTTATTTTCTTCATACCTGTAAAACCAGCACCACATGGATGATGCCAAGGTTTGCCACCAATTGGAGCCATAGAAAAGCCCCACTTGGCCATGGCTGGGGAGGTCTCTGAGTGCCTGCATGGTGAAAACTATGGAATGATTCTGGGGAAACAATTTCCTAAGTAAACCTTTCTGAAGAGGGGGCCCAGGGGCTCTCTTCTAAAATAAAAGCTTTGTAGTTTTGCACAGCTGAGCCTGGGAAGGTTGGAGTCTTGTAATTCCTAAGACGCCTTGCGGGTATCTGCACTGTTGTCATGATTCAAAGCAGCTGATTTCATATTGATGATAGTTTATCAGCATCCACACGCTCCCTGGCCCTGAATTTGAAGGCATTTCCTTTCTGATAAAAATGCAAACTTTTACATTTGTTTTTGTTACTTATTTTCATTATGGCTCTGGCTAGAAACAGCCAATAAAACCCATGTCACAGCCTGAACTTTGGATGGCTTTGAAATTTCCTCTGTAGGTTAATTATTCCACTACCCTTAATTTTAGTTTCTTGTGAAGTGTCAGAACTTGGGCAAAATAAACATATCTTTTTTTTTTTTTTGCCAGAACATAATGCATATTGACTGTAGTCAAATTGCCAATGGAGTCCTTGTTCCCAGCTGAAACCTCCTGAAGCTCGCCTTTACTGTTTGCATTTCTATTAGCGTTCTGGTCTTCGGAGTTTCATTTAGAATCTACCATCAAGCTCTGCTTACAGCATTCTAGCATTTCTGTAGCCCACATCTGCAGGCCTTTCTGGGCTCCTCTCACACGCCATTCTAAATTCTTCTAAACCACAGGTCAGGTATACTCATGGTAGTGACCTTACTGCTGGCATCAAAGTCTGTGTAATTTACTTGCACATCACCTAGGCATAATCACTGACACCCACAACTTAAAGGAGGAGAGGTTTATTTAGGCTCAGAGTTTTAGTCCACTTTTCGCCGGCTCCAAGGCAGATCAGGATAGCAGAAGGGCATTGCAGCAGAAGAGGTGATCAACCAAGGGCAGCTAGGAAGCAGAGAGAAAAGGAAGAAGTAGAGGGTATTGTCTTCCACATCATGCTGCTGGTGGCTCCCCTCACCTCTTAGTGGTGCATTTTGATGCTCATCTCATCCACGGGTAAATCCATGATGAGTATGGAATGCTGATAATGCACTCACCTTCTGCACACATGAGAACTTTGCAGGACACTGTAGGTGTGACTAACAGCAATAGACAATGTAGATTCCCAATCTGGAGTGATGAGGTGATACTGTAACTTATTAGCAGTTTGTGTGGCAGGTAGGCTGTAAATCAATGCACAAATGCCTTATTTTAGGAAAAAACTACTCAAATTTGAATGACTGATGAAAAATATATATGTAAAATTTAAAAAATTTCAACTCTCCTTGAGTAGTCATTTTAGGGTTAATATTTGGAACATCTCAGTGTCAAATAAGGTGTCTCTGCCATGTGAACTGTGTGACTCACTGCTAGAAAAATGGATTGAAATACTCTCACTTAAAATAAACTAAACTCACATTATTATTTGTCCTTATAAGGTACATATTTTATAGGGAGCATGAGGTTGGGTACTATAAAACCCTCACTCTGTTTGCATTCGTGGGCTCTCCCTGAGAGAGTCCCAGCCTCTTGTTCACAAAGGAAATGTGCTGCACTGTTTCTCTTGGAAAGCCAGCTTCCTGATGGGACACGTTTGCTTATAAAGTGCCTGGTTGAAATGGTAAGCAGTGGATGTGATTTCACCTGGGCAAGGCCATGCTGTCCTGAGATCCTGGCAATGAAGAGGCTGAGGCAAATTTCAATCTTAGCTGGGCAATATAGTGAAATCTTGTTTAAAAAAAAGTTAGGGACACAACTTAGTGGTAGAACACCCCTGGGTTTGACCCCTAGTCTGCTTTTCTGAATACAAAAAAGCAAAATTGTTGGCTTTTATTTATGTTTCAAGAACTGGGCTTTGTTCTGTTGAGCTGAGCAGAAGAGTTTATGTTTAGAAATAGAGAAGTGTTAAGAAGCAATAAGCAGAACGGAAAGCAGTTATCATCATTTCTCAGTTTCTCCCCTTATAAAAGTTAAAGTAGAAGGAATTTCCTTACCATGTGGACTAAAACTGTCATATTTAAAGATTTGGCTTTTATTTTGGTCTTTTTTGATTGCTTGGAAAGTAAGATTAGACATTTAGCTTTGTCTTGGTGGTGTGGAACTCTGGATGATTTGCAGGGGCTTGGTTCAGCCTGCTGCACCTGGTGCAGCAGCTCAGGCCAAACCACTGGCTTCCTACACATTTTATTTTCTAGTTTGATTGAGTCTCCCAAAAAGTATTCATTGGAAACTTAAATCAGCTATGCAACAGTTCTGGGAGATGGGGTCCAGTGAAAGGTGCTCAGGTCACGAGGGCTCCCATTTCATGAATAGATTATTGCTGATTATAAAATTGCTTGGAGTCAATAGCTTGATTTCTTGCTCCAGTTTTTTACCTTCTATTATATAGTGAAACAGCCAGAAAGCCATAGTTAGATGCTGGCTCCTTGATCTTGACCTTTTGAGTCTCTACTACTATCACCCAATACCTTTCTGTTCATTATAAATTACCCAGAACCAAGTACTAAAGTAGTATCAAAAAAACCCGAGACAATATGTATTGGGCTAACTGCAGAGACTTTCAACCAATGTGTGATAAAAGAAGAGCAGTGGTGAAAGTCAGCGGCTTCTGAATATTTTGAGAGGCAAAGACCATTAGAAAATACTATGAAAATTATGGGATACCCCCCACACATGCATGCATACACACACATGCACACATGCATACACACATGTACAGGAAACAACAGTTGATAACAATCAAGCATGTAAGCATAATTGTTACCAAGTTAAGTAAGTAAAGTAGACCTGAATAATACCTACACTTTTCCATGGATTGGTAGTTCCATATGTGTAAAAGGTACTGTTGGTATCCCACCTCATTCTCCACTTGTAAATGGAAAGTAGATGGGAAATGGCCAATTGAGATCAAGGAACATGAATTTTAACATTTAATACCTGTGATACTCTCAGAGTGTGTTCTAGTATTCCCCTACCCCTACCTCTAGGCTGTAGGACAACTACCTCAGAATAGGTGGAGATTCATGCTCCCATTTCCATTCAAAATAAATAGAGATTCATGCTTCCATTTCCCTTACTCCTTGGTTGAGACAACTTTTTGGACCATTTTGTTCTCTTTTGCAGAGTGACCAACCGGCTTGTACAGCATTCACAGGGCTGGCAAAGTCAGTAATATACACTTTTTTGTTTGTTTTACTCCAACTTCTCTTTCCCACTTCCTTCTTATGTACAGTGTTTCTTGGCACTGCACCCCAATAAAATACTGAAATACCGATCCTTGTCTAAGGTTCTGTTTCTTAGGGAGTTAAAACTAAGGAAATATGTCTCAGACATGTTAGCAACTTCATATTGTTTTGTCTAGTCTTGTAATTGCAATAGCACAATGAGATGACTTTTTTTCAGCTTGAAACTAAAAAAGCAAATTATAAGTCTCAGATTAATGAAGAAAATTACTCAAGAGCTACTGAATGGTCTGTAACTTATCTGGGGTTTTATTTTAGGAGCATAGTGTTTAAACATTTACTATTTTTGTTTCATTATAAACACAAATAATTGCCAATAATAATAGAAAAGAGTGCTAAGTTAAGAACTACAGCATTAATTTCAATTGGCTATTTTCCACATGCTGTCCGAGATAATTTAGTCTTGCAGAATTTTTTACTTTTATAGAACCTCTCAAATTGGCACCGACTCAAAGTTTAATTAGTTTCCTTCTCATATTTTTAAGTATCCTCGCTTCCATGAATGGGCAGGCAGTCAGATTTCTTGGCATCATAGGATTTTTCTAATAAAAAATACAACATTTTGCCTTCTTATGACACTTGAAATTTTTATTATTAATTTTACTTTTTAAGAGGTCTTCTTGATATTGTTGCTTTTCAGTTGAGTTTCATATAAAGAGTGTACCTCTTTAATTATTTTATGCATTTCCCATTGTCTATTTTAGTGATTCAAAAAACAAAAAAAAAAAAAACAAAACTCAACAAACCAGACCATAACAATGTACAGCACCAGGGAGACAATACAGTGTTCACACATGTGAGTCTGATTTATTTCACTTATGAGTATGGTCACAAGGTGCATTTTAAACATCACACCATAGCGATATATGTGAACCCATATTTATAGTAGCAAATTTTGTTAGAGCTAAATCTTTCAAACAACAGCAGCAGCAGCAGCAGCAGCAATAACAACAATAACAACAACAAATTTATGGTTGGAACTGTTTTCCTAAACTGAGTGATTTTCAGTTACATATGTGTAAATAGTTCAAATAGTTATTTTTAAGTGATATGCCACAGTTAGCAATTCCAGTAAGTCACAAATGTGATCATATTATGTATGGCCTTTAATGAATTGCCATTAACAAACAGGCATCATTTATCAACTTTCCCTTTAAACAGTGCAATGGTTTTGACTAAACTGGTATAAATTATTTATGCATTATATACTTGTTCAACAAATTCATCATATATATGTGATATCATTTTGGTATTTATTGATAAGTTTTGTCTGCAATTTATTAGTCTCTAATGGAGGTTCATTGTGTATTATTTCATTCAGGTCATGAATCACTACTGATTTTTTATCAATACTTTTAAGAAAAATCTCTTGACTAAATAAATACAGGAAATGTGAATTTATAAAACTAGTGTCCAAGCTGGATGTGGTGGCACACACTTGTCATCTGAGGCAGGAAATCCTCAAGAGTTTGAGGCCAACCTATGCTCTGTAGTGGGTTCAAGGCCAGTCTAAATTACATAGTGAGACCTTGTCTCCAAAAAATAAAAATAAAAATAAAAATACAGCTAGTGTCTGAATTCTCAATACAGCGCCTAGAAATTTCATCTAGTTTGTCTCAATCCTCTCTCATCTCTGGGGGACTGTCTGGTACTTACAACTTCTTGAACTTCTTTTCAGTTTTCAGTGCATTTTTGGTACTTCTTTCGTCTAGACTACTCTTCCTCTTGTCTGCATTTAAACCCCATTCAAAACAACGCTTGCTCCTGAACACTCTATTTACTGGGTGGGGTCATTATTCTTTCCTCATTCTCATACTTTTACATACCTTTATTTTAGCTCTATCTCTTTGTTATTTTATTATTTATTAAAATATAGGTTCTGCTACTAGGCTAGGTGTCCCTAGGATCAGGGCGTCTTTATATTTTTTCTTGGGTTTAGTATAGGATCTAGAATGCAGCATTGGGGTACAATTCTGTGTAGAGTGTTTGCGTACCAGAAAGGCCCTGGGTTTGATGTCCAGTACCATCCAAAAACTGCTGTAGAATATTGATATCTAAAAAGTACCTGGAGAATGATGGAGTGTGCAGTGTGACTTTATTTTCCAACCACTTCTTTCTCATTTTCATGAGACTCATTCATGTGCTTTATACAAAATATACTCCACAGCTACTAACTCTATTTAAGCCATTGTGTAAGGAGCTGGGGATTTAGCTCAGCGGCAAAAGCGCCTGCCTGGCAAGTGCAAGGTCGTGAGTTCGGTTCCCGGTACCGGAGAAAAACCAAGGAAAAAAAAAAAAATACTAAGCCATTGTGTAACTGCTATGAAGTAGACAAAAATGAAAAAGAAAGACATGATTCTTTAGATTAGTGAATTTGTAGGCTAGTATTAAGTATTACTTGCCATTGTAATTTTGGCTAAGATAAATGTATACAGAATAATATTATTAAATATATTTTATAATCTATGGACAATATATTATTGACATTTATATTTATATACAGAGTTCACAAAAAATGCATATACACTTCAGCAGTTCACCTTACTAATAAATGTCTTGAAGCTAATGGCCACAACTTTGAGCAACTTTTGTAATTGTAAAGGCCAAAGGTAACATATTAATTTCATGATCTCAATAAATTTAGTATTGACATATTTACACAAATTGTTCTTTTACTGATATGTGCATTATTTTGGAAGACTCTGCCTATCTATCTATCTATCATCTATCTATTGTCCTCAATTTATTTATTAGCTATAGCTATTTGCATTCATTTATAAGAGGTTGTGTCACATAAGTATTTTATGATTGTATCATTCTGGATTTGATAATACTTAGACATGGCAGTGTTGTGATTATTTTTCATTTGACCACAAGTGTGTATGTATGGTTTGCTTATTATGAAAAACTTTAAATATTTAAATGAGAACAGGTATATAGGTATATTTGATCAATCATAGATATTTCAAATATTTTAAAAGGTATTCAAATAAAAATTAGATATTTAGACTTGCTTCATCCTAATATCTTAAAATTTTAAACTGGAGCAATTCACATCATGGATTATTTTGTCTCAACAACAGTATTCTTCCAAGTAGATGCTGTATAAGACCTTGAAAATCTCCCATAAATAAACAACAGGACATGTTGTTAAAAAGATTTAAACATCAAAGTAATCTCTGGTTGTAAGTTGCATCCTTTTACCTACAAATGTCTCAAAATGGAGAAGTACTCCATTGTATAAAAAGACCATATTTTTTTTATCCATTACTCAGTTGATGGGCATGTGGGTTTTTTCCAAGATTTAGCTCTTACAAAATTTGCAGCTATAAATATGGGTTCACATATATTGCTGTGGTATGATGCTTAAAATGCACCTTGTTACTGTACTCATAAGTGAAATAAATCAGGTTCACATGTATGAACACTGTATTGTCTCCCTGGTGAGAGACACTGAAAGAGTAAATAAGGACCAAAATGTACAACAGATATAATGACATAGGAAGAAAGTCCTCAAAAGGAAAAAGGAATTAGGGTATAGAAAGAGGTAAGGAAGAAAGGGACAAGAAAAAAAAATGCAAGGTAAGTTACACTAGTTTCTCTCAGTTCACAGAAAAGAAAGGTTTGTGCTAATATACTTTGGACAATTTTTTATGCCCATATCTTGTACTCTGAGTAACTACTTTGAAGACAACAACATGCAATGTATTAACTATTGTTATTCTCCTATTATTTTGTTACAAAATCTTGTTTTAGTTTTTCCATAAAATAAAATTTAAAAAAAGACAAAATACTCTTTGGGCCAACGTCTTCTTAGACATTCAAATGCTTATTAGTAAATGAAACAGCTCTGAGATTACTTCAATTATTTTTTTCAACCTCAACTTCTAAAACTTCTGTGAAGCCCGGAGAAATATTCCTGTCATTAGTGTTTTGAAGGGCATGGTGACCTTCGTGCCCTGGTTGACATGGTTGGTACTTTCTGGTGTCACACGATGGGATAGACGATTCTGTTCACACTATCAGTACTCTGACAGCTGAAGAGAAGAACAGTACAGCAAGTTCCTGACTGAGGCATGAATTCTGTTCTTGGAGAATGTTCCTAAGTCAGCTTCATTTTTAAGTCCAACAAAGTGAGTCTTTCAAACCTTTGACACAAATGCATACTGTAAAGCATACCTTTGTATGCTTATATACAAATATATACATATATACAAATACTGTAAATATATAAATACTGTAAATATATACAAATACTGTAAATAAACTATTTTTTCTTTTACAGTTACCTTAAAATGGTTGTACAGTGCCATATAACTGTAAAATAATTATTTTTACTTTTACACAGCAGACTCCACATGTTCCATGATCTTGTTTCTGTCGTTGAGAATGGTACCAATGGTTGAATGATTCACGTTATAAGAACAAATGATTCCACCACCTTTCTGCCTTGGCCCAACCTTTCTATACTTTCACTTTTGTCTCCATGGCTATTGCTTTGTGCTTCCTACCAGTTCTCTCCACGTCAACGCTGTTGTCCACCTCCTTGCCGACATCCGGGGCTCTGACGGAGCACTGCACTACTGCACAAGATCATACGGTGCAGTGAGCACACAGCAGCACAGTTGCAGCAGTATCTGGCTGACACATGACCTATCTCTGTGATTTGTTCGACCTAGGAATGTTTGTAATGTGAGGTGCATTCTTATCTGTGAAAGATTGCAACTCAAATGGCTGTAAGTCGGGGAGTTACTGTATAAAATGTTTGCTTCAAATTGAGCACTTTTTCTGTTGTTCTTTGTTGCAGTTCACGACTGTGGTGTGGCATAAAAGATGAAAAATTACTCAGAGACAACATCCACTTCAAGCTCCATGAAGGCCCTGAGGAACTGCCGTTCACTGTGATCTTTCAGTGCGAGAAAGTCTCCTGAGGACAGTCTTGGGTGGAAGCCTCTGTGACTTTCTATGGATGAATCAGGAAGCACAGCTAAAGGAAAATGGAAGGACACTGCAGCAGAAATCTATGCAGAGGGCAGGGCAGGACAGGGAGGTCAGGATGGTCTGCTACATCACTGAACTTAGGACCAATGTAAGCAACACATCAGAGTGTGGGAAGTGAGGGCCAGAGCATTCATCCCTTAAGGCCATGGGTTTGATGCTGCTTGAACTTGTGGCCCCATAGGCTATCCTTTAATCTCTAACCATGCACTCCCAGAGGTTTGGGGCACATGGCTCCAAAAGTCCTTCACCATGTATATCCATCTTATGCATACCTCCGGCCACAGCCCCACAGTCTTTTTCTTTGTAACCTTACTTTTTATTAGTGCATATTTGTCATACATTTGATCACATTTATCACAAGGAATCTGTGTCTGTATAGAATATACCCAACTCTTTTCCCCACTCCCCACCCTGAAGCCTCTCACCTCCTCCCCATTTACAAGAGCTCTGTTTCCACTTTTTTTTTCTCTTCTTTTTTTTTTTGGACAGGGAATTGAACTTGCCAGGCAGGCGCTTGTGCCACTGAGCTACACCCCAGCCTTATTTCCACTTTTCCCTTCCATTCTTTTTTTTCGTCTACCTTTCTTCCCTCTTCTCTTCCCTCTCTCTTGTTCTCTCTTCCATTTGCATGTTTTCTTCCTACTTTCCAATTGCTGTCATCCATTTGGATCATTATTTGTGTTTTCAATTTTGTACACAAGAGAAACAATGTGATATTTAAACATATGTATCTAATTTATTTCACTTAAAAGTATGGTCTCTAGGGACATCAATTTACCTATGTCTTAAGTTTATCTTTCTTTATGGCAGAATAGTACTCCATTGTATATAAAAAGCACATCTTCTTTATCCATTCAAATGAATAGACACTTCCTAGATGATAAAGTACAATCAGCAAGTGAATATATGAAAAATGTTCAACATCGTCGGTCATTTGAGAAATTCAAATTAGAGCAACACTGAGAGTCCATCTCACTCCAGAAAGAATGGCCATCATCAAGATATCAACGAATAACAACTATTGGCAAGGGTGTGGGGAAAGAGGAACCCTCCTCCATTGCTGGTGGGAGTGTAAATTGGTGCAACCACTACTGAAGTCCATAAGGATATTCCTCAAAAAACTAACACTAGAGATTCCATTTGGACCAGTTATCTCCCTTCTTGGTATCTTCCAGAAAGAGTTGAAAGCATATCACAGTGATATAGGCACACCTATGTTTATAGCAACAAAATTTGTAACAGCTAAATTGGAAACAACTTAGATGCCCATCAATGGATGAGCATTTTTTGACCTTGTTGAAAGTACCAAGATAGAAGAATAGAATGGAATACTATATCAAGGCTCAATGTAATATCAACAGGAATCAGAAAATATGTAGATTTTTCAGAGCTCAAGATATAGTCAGAATCAGTCCCCATGAATTGCAGATGAAAACTGAAATGTGCCATTAAACAAACTTCAGAGAAAAAGTCTTCTTTTCCAGGTGAAGGACACTGCTTCCCAGAGCAAAGTCAGCTTGTATGATGTGCTCTCAAAATACAGAGCAGTAATTTAAGCCCCAGAAGTATTATCTGTCTCACTTTCTGGACACTGAGTTCTACATTTTGCCTAAACTTGAAAAGAGTTGATTATTGAAGATAATTTATGTTTCTTTTTTCAATAAAAAAGATCTATGGGATTTTTGGATCTATGGGATTACACACAATAGGCAGTTTTCTAAAATAGTTGTAGGAATGAAGTAAATTGTGAAATAAAAGAGTGACTAAGAATGAAGAATTTTAAATTATATATTGTTTTAATTAAGCCATTCATATGCTATTTTTGCTTCTCTTTGGGTTGATTTAAAACCAGTTTATTTGTTTATTTTCTCTTGGCACAAGTGTATAAAGCTTCAGAGAAAGCCAAACAAGAATCCTATTTACCACCTACTTTGTGATGCCACAAGGGTTTATTAAATAATGGTGAGTCCTCCATCGTGCCCTCCCGTGCTCCAGACAATCCACACTGCTTCCTGTGGAGAAACCCCCGTGAGCAGAGCAAAAAGGCTTTGATGTGACGACAAACTCAAAAGCTAGACAGCCTCCTCAAAGGAGAAAATCTTTAATGCTCCTTTATTGACAGAGTATGGAAGAAAGGGAAATTATTATCTTCTATCTCAGCTAGCCTGGAGTTCTTTCCCAAATCAATCTCTTATTCAAACACAAACTGTACTTCTATGACCCCTTTCTCTTTCCTCAGTTTCTTCCTCAGGGCAAGGCCAATGAGCTTTTGAAGTGCTCTTGTTTTGCTGGTTTTTAATCTCACTTTAAAAAAAATCATCTGCAGCTGGAAGTCTGATTCAGTTTAAACTGCTGAGTTACAGTATGCTGAAAACACATTTATAAATACATGGTAAGGACATAATGCAGTGATCACAGTGATAAAGTAGCATTATGGAGAGTGGATGATGTGCAGGCTTGGAACCTACTTTCAAGTATTACATACTGACTCTAAATTATGTCAACATCACTTCTTCAAAAATAGAAAAGAGCTAAAGGTCATATTAGGAAATGTCTAAACATTTCAATCTCTTTATAAAATGCATTAACAAGAAGTATATAAGAAAAAAAGTGATTCAAAGATATTAGCTAAATCTCTGAATACGGAATTTTATTTTCTAATATATTTCAGTTATTTGTTATCTTATTTTATACTTACACTTTTATTTTTATGTTTTAGTCTCATATTTTAATTTATTTCATTTTTTGTTTTAGTCTCATATCTTACTTTTTTACTTTTTTATAGAGAATAAAAATAATGAATAAAAGGTTAGAAATGATACAGAATTTCACTAAACAAGATAGTAGGAATTCAACAATGGTTGTGATATTGCATATTGTCTTCATATTAGTTGTTCAGATTACCAGATATAAGCATGCAAAATTGATAAAAAATTTCAAAAGAAAAAAATTTAAAAATTTAAGCATTAAGTGTTCCTTTCAATAGAACAGTAGAAATCAGCAGTATGAGTATCCCAGCTATCCTGTGTATATACATATATATTTTTCCCTTCCTTCTTTTATTCTTTTCTCCTTTCCCTCACCCCAGTTGTTCCTTCCCTTTGAGCAGTTTCTTTCCCTTTCACGGTATCTATTGTACCTCTTGGATTTTATTCCCTTTCAAGTTCTTATACGAGGAGACAATATGATGTTTACACATGTGGGTCTGATTTATTTCACTTGTGAGTATGGTCTCTAGTTGCATCCATTTACCCTATAAAAATCTCAAGTTTATCTTTTTTATCACTGAGTAATACTTCGTTGAATAAAATATCACATCTTTTTTATCCATTCCTCCATTGATGGGTATTTGGGTTGTTTCCAAGTTGTAGCTATGACAAATTGTGATACTATAAACATAGGTGCACATATATTGCTCTCATAATTTAAATTTTGAAGAATTTCCTAAAAGATATAGAAGTCTTATGAAATGAAAATTTCCTCTAATGTCTAGTTCCATGTGGGGTAGAAGAGTCTTGGAATAACTCAATTAGATGCTTCTTTTAGGATGTCTACACAATATTCATTCTTTAATACAACATCAGTAAAGCAATATCTGGTAATTAATATAAGAATACCCAATAAATTTTTATTCCTTTGTGAAGTCCATCCAAATCAGAGTTATCTTTATCATAGACAAAGCCGAAAACTGTGACTGCTATTAAAAGTTGTGACAAATTGGTGTTTTATGGTGGCAGATGGCCCCTCTCAAGCCCCCAGTTGCAGTTATAGTTATAGTTTTAGGCTAGGGTACACTTTCTGAGACTTATCTAATTGTTTACACTCCACACTGGGTCTACCCTTCAGGCTTGTCACCAGGCCGAGACTCAAGTAGAATAATGCTCCAACACCATTTGCTCGTAATGAAAGTAATTTGTTACGACTGAAGGGAAAGTGTCCTTTGTCCTTCTGCCAAAGCAGTCCTGCTGTATGCTTGCTGGAGTTGTTCAGATTGATGGGGATACTATAAGATGCTCTAAGACAAAAGCATTAGTGGAAAGATGCAAATCAAGACAGTGTCAAATACCAGCAAACACATGTATCATGCTTTCAGACATCTATTGTAACCACTGATTAAAATTCATTGTTCTTAGTTGTGTTTACTTTATGATATTTATATGGCTCCATTATTCCTCTGATACGATGTGTTTTGAGGAGTATTAGTCTTTAAGATAGTGGTGGGAATTGTACAGAAGGAAATAGAATTTATAGGTCACACAATTTATAATTTTTGGTCAGTCTGTTTTAATAAGATTTTGGTTAGAATACACCACCCCATTTTATATTTAATAAATCTTTTTTAAAAGACTGCTTAGATGAAAAAGCTATAATCATTCTTGAATGGCAGGTCAAAAATAGAGGAGTAAAACATGAAAAAAATGATAATAAATTATCTTGGCTAGGAAATCTATGACCGGGCCACGTGGAATACTGGGACAATGAAGAATTTCAAAGATTCTGATTAGCACACGAACTGAGAAATATACTCATTTGGAAAGAAATACCACTTAGGTGGATTTTTTTTGTTGTTATTGCGTATTTTTTTAGTGATTTGTATCTGACAGCTCAATCCAGAAAGACTGAGTTTGATCTTTCTCACATTTTATTTTATGGGCTGCACGTGTCAGATGTTTATTTCAAATGATTTGTCTTTATTTCCTGTAAATTTTGTAGCTTTGACAACAGATCCCTTTCCAAGGATTCTGTGAGGGAGGAAAGAATGATCATTTATCTAATTTGAAATTTGACCCCCCAAAAAAACTAAAACAAGAAAAATCATGTTGAAATTGCTTTCAGTCTGATTCTGGATGACAAAGACTTTATAAGAAGTACAAAATATTTCTGTGAGAAGATATCACAGACCACATTGGAACCCTGGTTGAGTTGTGCTTTAGAGCAATACTTGTACTGCTGCTGTCTTTGCCATTTTATTCAGGCATATTTAACTTTTTCTGGCGATTTTTAAAAAGACATCAGTGGTTTGGTTATTTGTGGAAGTTCTGACTAATTCTGTGGTATGGTATTCATATTATACTCAGATAATTTCATATGTGAAGATTTTGTTTTACTATTTGTTTTCACATGGAACTTTAACCTTTTATACAGGCTTATTGCTGCTAACACAGTTGACTCACATAAAATTCAGCATGTGATATTTAAACAGATTTATCTAGTGCATGTATTAGGTATCTACTATGTTCTCCTTGCACTTTCATATATATAAAGTAGTTATTAATTTGTCATTGTAAGTGGATGTAATATTGGCTAAACTCTGGATTATTTGGAAGAGAGATGGCTTCTCTGTTGCTATCATAAGATTTCAGGCTTGCTGCCACAGTGGTGCTTTCTTCCTGTTCTAGAAGAAGCATCAAGGGAGATAAGGAGGGAATTTATCATTTCAGTCCTGTAGCTTTTCAGTTATAAGCCCCTTGGCTGAAGCTATCCACTTCTGTATTAATTAGGATCAGCTGTGATGCTCTGCTGTCTGCTAGACTTGTCTGTTGAGAAAACCATTGATATGACCATCGGAAATTGTCATGAACAGCTATGACATGTGGGTACCCTCAAACTATTATTAACCAGAAATTAGTTGATAGCACAGCAGAAGTTTTAATGTCATATAGAAAATAAAATCACAGAAAAACAATTTCCCGCTTATTTTTTCACTTATAATGAACACAAAAATTCTACAATGAAGAATTATTAGGAGGAACAGAAAATTGAAGCAAAATTTTATAGGGTTCAGGAAAGTCTTTATAGTAGCAGCAACAATAATAGTGTGTGCCAGCTAACAAGATAATTGCACAGATAGCTGGGAGATGTACTTCCTTGGCTGCAGTGTTTACACAAAGAAGTGCAATAATGTTGCTAAGAGTCCATCAACACTCATAAAGTACAAATTAATTAATGGATCCATGCTGCATCTAAGTATCTGCCCATGTTTCTATTAGAATTAAGTTATGAAATAGGCTTGTATACATAATGGATAAGACGTCACTTTTTTGTTTAAATTTGAGGTGTTATTTTACTGGCAAGTTTTGTTCTTGCACTAAGGACACATATTCCTAAAATCTTAGAGGAACTGAACAAATATAAAAGTCTAATTACAGATATTCCAATTAAGGAAGTTTTAGAGGTACACAAAGACATTTTTGTCCTAAACACATAGTACTGTACTCATAGAGAATAAAATGTAACATCCTTGTTCTCGCTTGGGACAGGTGGAGGTGCTCTCTACACTCCACATATTACTTAGCTGAATTACTCAGTTGCTTTATAGCTACCTAGGTATAACTTTAAAAACAGAACAACTACATCTTATTTTTATATATAATATTAAATACTTACATTTAATACAGTTATATATGAAATTATAATGTCTTGGAAAGGCTAGTCATCCAATAAACTGAAATTCAACTCGTTACTTTCTCTTTCTGGCCCCCATTTTGTCCCCTCATGGTCTATCCTATGTTCACATATTCTGGGTTCCAATAAAACTTTATAGAAACAGCAAGCATTCAGCAACAAGAGAACAAACTACCCTATTCAAAAATGGACAAAAGACTTGAGTAGATGTCTCTTTAAAGAAGGTGTTTAAATTCTTTTTTGTTGCATCTAATTATGTAAATAATTTTAAGTGATTGTAATGTAACTTTACTGTAGATGAAAATGTCACAACTAAACTTGACACTTTTTAGGGACATATGTTTTTGTTTACATTCAATTTAAAATTTGTTTAAATCTCAGTTTAAATATTGTTGCTCATATCTCTGTGTATCTGATCATATTCCGAGGAGCTGGGCTCTCATAGGATGTGGCTGAACACAGAGTGAGGAGGAATTCCTACATTCTCTGAACCACTGTTTTGCTGGTTTCTTCTTGTTTCCCAGAATTTTAATGTGGCAGGTAGTGGCCAGATGGCCACAGATTCCTGGGCAGATCACTTCACTTCCTGGTAACTAGTTTTGTCCAAAATAGCTCACATTCACCTTTCCTGCTGTCCACCCCTTTTGCTTTCCCAGATACTTACCTGCACAAGACAGAACGTGCCTTTAATCTTCCCTGAAACAGTGCAACAGGTGCCAGGTTTTCAGATAATAGAAATTGTATTGTCTGTTCCTTTGGCAGTAGTTAGAAAACTGGAAATTAAGAGGAGAAGACCTGTATCAGGTTCTTCACGAATATTTTCATATGTATTTGAACACTGTTTTCCTCAAATCTGATGAAGAGATAATAATCCAACAACTTGAAAAACGTCAAGCCAGGAGAGTATGATTCTTTCCTGACATTAAAAAAAGTCCTTACCATCTGGATTTTATTCATGCTTGATTTTATTCTCTACATATTTCTGTAATATTGAATTTATGTTAAACATACTCATATTTTATATTAATATTTTTACTAGATTTCTAACTAGCTAGTAAGTTATATACTCATGGTAAAATTTTACTAGCATTGGAAAAAAACATGAAAGCATATTATTCAAAATCTAGTTGAGTTCTTTTTTTTAATAACCACGTTTACTCCTTTCTTTTAAACCATCCTTATTCCCAATTGGAACTTTGCTAGAAATAGAATCTAATCATTTCTAATTCCCTTAAGAGCTGAAAATCTGAAGCAATATGGAAAGGTTTTAGACACAATTTTATTATTCCTATAATAAGCGTAATTTTGTGGCTTGTTATACAAGACTGTTACTGAAGAGCTTTTGAATTGAGTCATTGTATTTTAAGTTACAAAAAACTCTTACAACAGTTGAAATATTAACAGATAAATGAGATTCTGAAATTATAGGATATTTTGTAGTAGAAAAGTTAAATGTAAAATATTATTATTATTAATTACAAAAACTTACAGCTTATATGCTCATATTACTAATAAAATTTGTTTAGCAAAGAATTTTATACTTTTTCAAACATATTGAAAAATTGACAGTAGTTATCTTTGTCTTTGAATAGTCACTTTCTTAGTACTAAGGTTAGGCTAGAAGAAGCAAAAATAATTTCTCTAAATTGATATAGTCGTTCTCTCAATATATTTTATATATAAGAATATTATTTTATGCACTATGTAACTACATATTTGAGTAAAAAATTAATCTTTTTCCTACAAGTTTGGACACATTGTTAGTTAAGATGAAAGAAGTGTCAATCATTTTAGTCTATATTTTCTGATTTCACAATTTTTCAGTAGCTGTGCTTACCAAATTAAAAAGCCGTATTAATTATATTGCTAGCCCAAGTCCCTAGGATTTGTACTATAGAAAACTGTAGAATAGGAGCACTTTTTTAAGGCTTGGAATTAAAAGAGATCATTAATCAAGAGATTCTAAAATGTCTTATATGAGTACAATATTGTCTAATTTCCAAATTTATATCTGTCTAGGTTTTGCTATCCACCAATTAGAAAAAACTACCCAGAAATCAGCTTCATAACTTTCAAATTGTTGTATTGTTTACTCAGAATTTTCTGCAAATTACTCATTTCCTTAGGAAGTTACGCAGAGGTGACAATATAACTCTTACCATCCTAATGAACTTGATATATCATTGTAGCTCAGAGCCTATACCTTTTTCACTTCAAAAATGTAGTTTTCAAAGAGTTGGAGGATAGAGAAGTAATGAAGCACAGGTGAAGACTGGCAATGAAGATTAAAGAAGAGAGATAATGGATGCTATAACAGTATATTCTGCAGCAGGGGTCCCCACCCCCTGGGCCACACAATGGTACTTGTCAGTGGTCTGTTCAGAACCAAGCCATGCAGCAGTGGGTATGTGGTTCGTGAACAACTCAAAGTTTATCTCTACTTTCAGGTCTCCTTGTACCTTGAATAGCCATCGAGTTCAACCTCCCGATCCAATGCGATCAGCAACAGCAGTAGATTCTCCTAGGAGCATAAACTCTACTGTGAACTGGGAAGGTGAGGGATCTTGCTTGTTTGTTCCTTGTGAGAATCTAAGGCCTGGCGATCTGAGGTGAAGCTGAGGCAAAGCTTGTTAGCTCTTGAGAGCAGCTGCATATCCAGATTAATATCAGCAGAGAGGCTTTTGTGTCATTGTTTTTCATTTTATGTTAGCACATATTTACTTTCTTGTGAGAACTTGGAATACATACATCACACATCTTAGTTATTTTCTTATCCACTTCTGCTTCCCCCCCTTTCCCCTCCCTCTGTATCTTGCTCCCCTACTCAACAGAGAGGTTTGACTATTGAGACAATAATAAATCAATCGTTCACATACTCATATCAAAACCCTACTCCTGAATGGCAAATAACAAGCTAATCTGGTAGCAGATTTTATAGTGGCAAGGAGTTGATTGCATAGCTTCATGTGGTAGCAAGCTTTAAGCCTGCTCATGGCCTGCTTATTTTTGCATTTACCTCTTCTGTCTGCACCTCTTCCCCACACTGCATACCTGTCTCGGTCTCAGCTTTTGTAATCCACAAACTAATCCTAGCCAAAATGAGTAAAAAGAAAAACATCCCACTGCATAGCTTCTGTGAAAAGAGGGAAGGCCCAATGCTGAGACAATAGAAGATTATATGACTGCTGACAAAAAAGAAAGCTGCATTTATAAGAAAAGACCAAGAGTTCCACTTATATTAAGGGTTAATTGTCACAAGGTATTCATATTCTCCAAGTCCCCTTTGTATAATATGTATTGACCAGCTAACAAGTGAAGCTGTGAAACCTTCAAAACACAAACAGCTTCACTACATGGAAACTAAGCACCCTGCATTAAAAGCAAGCCTCTGAGATATATATGTATATCAGAACAGAAGCCATTACTAAAGGTCACTCCATTATCAAATGTGTCCTCACTGAGAGCATAATTCTTCGTGGTGAACCGCATTGCTAACACTAGAAAGCCTTTTAGTATTGGTGCTCCTGCTTGATACTCAGAATGTCTGTTGTGCATACTCAGGAGCAGCTGAAGTTCAAATGGTGGCAGTGAGCCACCTCTGCATCAGAGGGATGATATCCAGATGAGATAGCAGAGGATTTAGAAATTTAGAAGCATGCTCATACAGAGGACTGAGTCACTGTGGTATAAAATTCAGGTCAATGAGTCTACTGATTTTGAAAACAAGGCAGCATTGCTTGTTCTAATGCACTGTGTTTCTCAGGAGGATGTGCATGCAGATATGTTATGTGCCCTTTTGTAGCCAATCATCTATTTAAGTCTTTGACTAATCACATAAAAGAACCGGCAATCTTGTGATGGTAATGTATATGGGTGGACAGAGGAGCTGCCGTAACTGCAGCTTTCTGCTTTAACTATTTGAGTCAAAAATTTCTCTTCTATCACTTGTTGGCCTTTTGGCTAAGATCAAGTGTAAAAATTTCTCTTTTAATTTGAGTCTACACACTGTGTCATTCATACAGAAATGCTAGCTAGCCAAAAAGGGTACCTTAATGTAACAATATTTTGCTGGGTGCCATGAAAGAACCATATTAAAGAGCATGTTTCTTAACTCACTTGTGTTCCTGCAGCTCCGTGATGAGATGGACACAGAGCATACATATCTTCTCTTACACAGAGAAGTGAAATGGTTTTTCAAAGTAGATCATGGCCAGAGTTTTTGAGTTATGCAAGCCCCTTCAGAGATTTAATTAACATAGAATGGATTGCAAAACTTGTTTACTTATACGACATATTCAACCTCTCAGTGAATTCAATCAGACAGTTCAGGGGAGAATATTTACTGTGTTCCAGTCAATAAGAAAGCAGGAATTCTGGGGGTAATAAGTAAACACTGAAATTTTTGACATGTTTCAAACTTTAGCAGAGTTGTGAAGGGACTGAACCAGGGCTGTTTTTCTGCCAACTACCTGCCAAGATCACCTATCTCCACTCTCAGGAGAGTTTGAGCATGACTTCCCATCCACAAATGAACCAGGAAAGTGGATCCATGACACATCTGAGAGTGAGCCTGTTGAATAGACTTTGTCCAAGCTAGAAGAGGAGCAGCTGCTCGAGATTGGACTTAAGCATCTGTTTGCGAGACAACTCCAGATCTCCATACATTCCAGACTAAAGTCAAGGCAGAATATCCTGAGATTGCCACAAAAACACTGGAAAGTCTGCTTCTGTTTCCAAGATCCTAGCTGTGTGAAGCACGATTTTCAGCAGTGACAGCAACCAAAATGAGATTACAGAGCACACGGGGCAAAAGCAACATGCTTTGGATCCTATTGTCTCCCATCATGCCCTGAGGGGATATTGATGATGATTTCATTATATGATAACTATATTATATGATAAGTTATAACTTTAAAAAGTTATAAACTTAATATATATAACATTAAACTTAATATATATGATATTGCACATACATGTAATGTGCTTAATTCATCTTGAACCCCCACTGGCTCATAGAAAACTTGTCTTCCAGGAAACTGGTCCCTGATGCCAAAAAGGTTGAGAACTATTGTGCTCTAAGTCTTGGCGATCAATTTGATAAATGATGTGAAGAATTAGCAAATCGAATGGTAGATTTCAGCTCTCTAACACACAAATATGCTGGAAATTATAATGCCAAATCATGAAAATAGAATTCATTCTGAACTACATTTTGCAGGCTTATCTAATCCTCAAAGCAATCTTGCAAGTGGATTTTATTACCATCTTATTTCAAAAGATGAAAGAATGGGGCAATATAGACTTTTTCAAAATATTTCATTGCAGAGAGTACATATTTTCAGTACATAATGTTTATGTTCCTTGTGTGAAGTTGGTACATGTGTATATTTGCTCAAATAAACTAGCAAATAAGTGACAGAGTTGAGCTTTAAACCTTGGAAGTGAATTGTGGCTCTAATCTCTGTGGTCTGACAATATGGAATCCTATACTACATGGAATGTCCCAACACTATATAACAGGGGTTTGAAAAATTTTTGGACTTTTTAATTGCTTTATTTTTTATCTTGCTTTGTAACCAAGCAGGAAGGTTAGGAGAGAAATAGACTGAGTTCGGATGCATTTCTATCAGTCCACACTGAGTGAAGCTAGAACATCCTGGAATGGATGTTTCAGCTGAGCCTACAGTGTTGCATTTCCACAGAGGATCTGTATGGACCCCAGCCTCATGCAGGTGGTGTTACCTCGCTCGAAGTTTCCCTCACAACAAACAGTGCTGCAGAAAGTTCCACTAAGACCTTTTTAAAAAATCCTACAACCAACCACCTTTTATGATCAGAATGCCCCTATAAAAAAGGGATCCATTTGGGAAATATGACAATTTTGGTATCTGTAGCAGTTGTAGACTTAAGAGCTAGGGCTTTGAGATGCAGAAGAGTTAACCCATTTGGAATTTTAACAGAATGGTGAGGAGTACATACACTGACACCAGACTGCATGAGGTCAACGTACAGCCACCCTGTAATGGTGATGATCCTGGGATAATTTGATTCTTATTTGTGAACACACTTCTCATCTCTAAAATAGCCCTACCACACAGACTTGTTACAGTAATTAAATCAGATCATATATATACAAAATTCCAAATAGTACGTAGATATTTATGGACACTTGAGAAACATAACATATTCTAGCACAGTGGTGCTCACCCTTCTTTGTCTTAGGCGCTTCAGCCATGATGTAATGGTAACAATGACTGCTGCCTCCTGTGCTTGTGACTGTGTTTACAGACATAATAAATAGAAAATGCACGCATGGTTCCCAGCAACATTCAGTGATTAGGGATTCTGTTACCAACAACTATCAGCTTCCTGCGTTTCCCCTTTGCTCTTGTGCACAGGATTACCTCATGTCTGTTCATACCTGTAGGTTCACAACAATGTGGCTGTTATTATGCAATTTTGCTACTTTGACAAGGGGTGGATATGAGGAGGCACACAGACAGAAGGAAAGAGCTCCACTAGGTCAACTGGGTAAAGATTTGGAAAAGGCCAGAGTCATAGTGAAAAGCTCCGCATTTTGGAGCAAGTCTGCCACGTGGGTTTGTCGTGCTGCTACAAGACTGCGTGTGCTGGGTAGGATGAGTAATTAAGATTGAAAGTCCAGAGCCTGCAAACAGTATTAGTGTGAAGATCATACTGTGAACTTGTGGGTGACTGTGTCTTCAGCTGAGTTTGCCTTTAGCTTGTCTAAACATGTTTGGAAATCATAGCTGTGGGATATGTTTACGGCTGTTTTATGTATGCCTTTAAAACTGAAGCGAATTGCTAATGTGAGGGGTTAAAAATAAGTAAAAAGAGAACAGAAGAATATCAGCATGTAATCTACATACTTAATATTGCCAGTGTGCTCAGGTAGATAGAACAGGGTAGTCTCTTCTGTATGTTGAAATATTTTATTATAAATAACAACATGCTAATAAGCATAAATTTCAGTAGAGATTCATCTTCATGCAAACATATGAAGCATGCTAATTTAATTAATCCTTACAAATAAGCAAACCAGAGTTCATGATCTTAATTTAAAGATGAAGATGATGGAATATAGGCTCAGGGAGACTGAGAATTATCTCCAAAATCTACTTAGTAAAAAGATCTTGGTTTCTAGTCTACATTACAGTGTGTGTGTGTGTGTGTGTGTGTGTGTGTGAGAGAGAGAGAGAGAGAGAGAGAGAGAGAGAGAGAGAGAGAG
>NW_004955526.1:2103983-2114214 GCF_000276665.1 Chinchilla lanigera | reverse complement strand
GAGAGAGAGAGAGAGAGAGAGAGAGAGAGAGAGAGAGAGAGAGAGAGAGAGAGACTTGTGCCTAAAACATAATAATATTACTCCAACTCAGGGATATAAGAAATATAACTTTTGTAGAGATAAATTTATCTTCCATTTAGAGTCTGCATTGTATTCAGTGGCAGAAATACAATCTTAGTTGATTTTGTATCATTTTTCTTAAGGTTGTAGTTAATGTTAGGGGACTTGCTTGTGAATACAGCAAAGAAGAGACATTTCATGCATAATGTTGTATAACCATGAATCTATTTGTTTAGACACACTTTGCTTTTATTTAGACTATGCTACTTATCATCTAAATGAGTTTTTTTCCAGAATGAAAGAAAGTCCTGTAACTAAATATGCCAAACAATATATATAAAGCTCGCTGACCTGAGGCTGACCGCATGTGTGGTGACTTGTGTATGTCTTTCTGACAGAGCTCCTCTGGCCTGGCAACCCTCTTCAATGTTTTTGTGCTGTGCCAGGGTCACAGTGCACAATGTGTAGAGGGAGCATATGTTTCCAGGTGTCCTTCCGGGGAGGCACTGCAAAGATAGCACAGTTGCAGCAGTGTGTAGTGGGGCACAAGCCCACTGTGTTGAACACACTAAATGTATTCCGTGTTTCCTGCTTTGGGACTCTGCTGGGCTCTGGAAAGCTCTGTGAGGCTGCCTATGTCTGCACATGAGTCCTTCCATGTGCTACGGTCTTGCCATCTTCCTGAGTGTCTCTATGGAAGGTCTCTTCTGTTCTCAGAGTCTGTACATCTATTTTGGGTTCATCAAAGGATAATAAAAGAGGTACAAGAGAGAAAAAGGAAAAAGAACCCCTCTGACCCACTGACTTCTCTGCTGGGTACCTTCTGCTCCAATGGAATAGTTTGCATGCTTCTTTTCAGTCATGCTCTGGTTACCACCCAAGTGTGATCCACCCTACGGCTCTGCCATTTTCAGGATTTCTTCTAAAGAAGAGAGAAAGTTATAGAAACTCATCCCAACAGTAGGACAGATCACTTCTACCCACACAGACTGAAAGGGATCTGAGGAATATTCACTAGCAGGGATCAGGGCTTTAAGGGAGCCGCTGGATTTTTGTAAGCACTTGTATATGACCAGTTAGTCTCTCTCTGTGTCAATCATTTTGTGGCTTTCATCTTTGCTGCCATGAGCTAGGTGGAGAGGGTTAGGAATGCATATTTGTCTTAATATTCTTCTCTATATTAAGATTTTTTCTTATTCTTTTCCCAAGAGTTTCTGTCTTAAAAAGTAAAGACAGAAACACTCAATTTCCCTTTCCTTTTCTATTCCTCCTTTGGGCTATTTGAATCCTATTTGTGCTTTATTGGAGTAGTGAAGGCAAAAATGAGAGCAGGGATTAACAGAAAAGTTATTAACATTTTTAAAGCATTATTTCAAATGATGTGCAGCAAATTTGAACTATTGTGCACCGGCCTATCTCCGTAGTGAAAACAGAAATGCACTGTTGCTTCCTCCTTCCAAGCGCCACCGTTTGTGTCTTCAGGTTCTAATGACACCATGAAGGTACTGTGGGTGACTTGCTTTACCCCAGTGCATGGCGACAGCCACTGTAGCCCTGGGTACAGACAAGACATGCACAAAATTTGAAATCTGGGTGAATTCCCAAGGTCACTCAGCAGGTTTGAGCACTTCAACATCACTCGTATAAATAACCCATTACATCGTTTCTATACAGTGGTAGCAATGAAAATTTTCTAAGCAGGGAAATCAATTTCTTATTGAAAGCAAAACTGACTTGAAAGATTTGGACTGAATCTTCCCAAGTATGGTACAGTGTAAGGTGGAAATTCCTTCATGGTGGTATCCTGGAGAAAGCTAAGTGCCAGGTGAGAGTCAAGGGATCCACTCAGATCTGGGAGCATAGAAAAAGAAGAAAGGTGATCTAGTTCACAGGTAGAAGCACAGGACACTTCTTGACCCAGAGTTCTTGGGGTGGACATGCACTAGGCTAGAAGGCAACATTTTAACCTGCAAGAATGTGCTTTAACCAAGGAATCACAGAACATACACACCATGACCTATTAGGAACCAGACTGCATAGCAAGAAGTGAGCCAAAGCTTCATCGCTTAAAATGAGCTTCCTGTCACTCAGATTACCCCCTGAGCTCTACCCCCTGTCAGATCAGCAGCTACATTACAGTCTCAGAGCAGCAGGAAGTCTACTGGGAGCTTCCCATGCATGGGATCTTAAATTTAGGGGTTTTTGCTTTTTTATTTTTGACAGAGTCTCTGTGAGTTCCAGGCTGGCCTTGAACTAACTACGTAGCTTGGGATAGCATCAAATGCATGGTGATTCTCCTGCCTCAGCTTTCTGAGTTTTGGGATTGCAGGTGTGCACCATGACACCTGCCATAGTGTAGATCTGGAATGTCCCCCAAAAGTTCTTATGTTAATGTCTTATCCCTAGCTTGGTGCTGTTAGGAGATGATAGAAACTTTAGTGCAGACTTTGGCCATCTTCTGCAGACCATCTGGCCTCCTGATATGGACTCACACTGGACTCTGCAGTGTGCTCCAGGTATTTGACCTTTGTCTGGATCCTCCGGCTCTCCAGCACATAAGTGCCCTCTTCACGTTCTTCCACACCCAACTCTGCAGAGGGGTATTGTGAGCCACAGATGTAGATGACATAGATAGATACAAATACAAATACAGATGCATATATACTTGTGGATATACACATACATAGATATTCCTCTAGTGAACCTTCAATCTCTTTTTTTTTTTTGGTACTGGGAATTGAACTGAGGACCTTGCACATGCCAGGTAGGAGCTGTGTCACTGAGCTATATCCCCAGCCCCTCTAATGAACCTTATTTTTAGTGCTTTCTTAAAACTAAGATAGCAAAAGCTTGTTAATAACATTCGTTTGCCCCGTCTTGTTTTACAAGTGTATGAACCTTTGATAACACCTGGGTCACGTGACATCAGTGGACCATTCCCATGCTCAGAGGGAGAAACAACAGGAAGAAAAATTTCGTTGTATTGTGTTAAAATTCTCTTGGCCTGTGAAAAGGGTATTTTGTTTGAGTGCTGTTTGCAAAGTTACAGCTTTTCTTCATGGGAATACTTAACCCACATGAGTTCAGGCACCATGGGCTCACTGGTACGATTCTTACGTATTTTGCAAGGCTGGTGTTTTCAATCTGCACAACAAGATAGGCTCCACTTGCCTCTTAGAAAAGCATTCATAAGACAAGTATGGATCTACTATCAATGTTAATATTCTGAAATTTTATAAAACTAATTCAGTGACAAGGAAGTTTAAGAATCATAGTTCAGAGACTCATTACTAAGGATTAACTAACCCATGTCTCAGTACTGGAGCTGTGGTGTGAATTTCCCTCACCTCTCGAGCCCAGCCTTGGGAGACTGTCTCTTACACCAGGGCCTATGTTTGGAACCCTTTAATAGAAGTCGTGGCACCTACAATTCCTTGAGGTACCTCCATCTATCACTTCCCATCCCCATTCTCAACCCTGCTATTTTAGTTGGAGTTTGGGAATAAAGGTTCAAATAGCAATCCATTGATTTCCTGAAAATATGATAGGTAGCAGATAGAAAAAGCAAAGCAATTCTCATCCTATAGATACCAAAAATTATTCATCATCTAAGTGAGTTGTTTTTGTTTACTTGCTTCATTTGGAAAAACATCTTGGATTGTTCCTTTAATTTCACATATTGCAAAGTACTCACTGGTCTTAAGGACAGCTAAAACTCTGAATGGATGCTTTGCTAGAAAGAGTATCTGAGTTCTGTTTAATAATTCAAGCTGTTATTTTGAATATAAGCTTTGTTTCTTTCTTTGTGCTGGAGATAATTTTCCTCCTCTGGATGGATTTGGATTATTCTTTACTTGTAAGTAAAGCAGTTTGTGTTTGTAGAGATGTGTTCTGTTTGAGCAGCAGTTTATAGGTGATGATGCGGGGAGTGAAATAAACTATGGGAAGGTTTTTTTACCTTGTCATTAGGAGGAAGGGATTTAAAGAGCAATGGAGCCCTTTGTGTATGTCTGCTTAGACAGTTTTGTTGATGTCATAGTTATAATATGAACAGTAAAAAATATACAAAAGTATTAATTTAGATTAATCATATGAGGTCTTATATCTGCTAACAAATTTGTTTTTTTCTGGTACTGGGAATTGAACTCAGGACCTTGTGTTTTCCAGGCAGGCACTTGAGCCACTGAGCTATATCCCTGGCTCTTCTGCTAGCAAATTAAGACTTTCCAATTCATCTGTTTCAGCATGTATAAAAATCAACATATTAATAATCAGTTAATCAAATATGCTGAGGATTTAATTTTGACCTTTCTTTTCAATGCCTGGTTTCTCAGTCTTTGTGCCACTCACTTTTTGTCAGGGGAAGCTGTCCTGTGCACTGAGAGATACTGAGCAGCACTTCCGACCCCTGCCCATGCTGTGCCAGCACCACTCCTCCTCTTTGCGTGACAGCCACGTGTCTCCAGACACTTCCAAGTGTTGCTTCCCAGGAACATTGTTTCAGAGAAAACCACCGGTCTAAAGTCTCCATTCCATTCCTTCAAAGTGTGCTAAATAACCCTGGTGATAGGAGTCTTACCATAACTGGCATTGAATCTAATGATACATATTGTACATTTTAATCCTGTGACCACTGTACTTTTGATAGCAATTTCTATCTATCTGCTTTCTCCACTGAACTAAGTAACAAATAGCATAGATAATAGTAACACACTTGCCTATAATGACATTAGCTTATTTTTACCCTTGTTGTATGCCAGCTGGGGTAGCTGTGAGTTGACTGTGTACAATGTGTCTTTTTCATTCTAAGATGTAGACTGGCAATGGTCATTATTTGGATTATACTATTCTCAAGTGAAAAGGAAAAGTATAAAGACACCATTCACGGGAAGGCTCTTAGAAAGCTACACGAATACTGAATCTTTGAAATCCACTGTGCCAAGGAAAGCCATACTATCAAGAAAAGTCAACTGCATGAGCAAGTTTATTCTCTTTGGAAAAACACTGAAAGTCAAGACAATAAATAATTGAGTCTATGGCCATACCACCATGAACACACCCGATCTTGTCAGACAAAAAATAATTGAGAACAGTAGAGCATCCTATGGATTTATAAATGAAGACTTTACTCATATATCTGAGTAGGAAACAAAATTTTCTCTTTAGTATGTGAATATTCACACTACTGACCTATCAGTCTGAAAAAGGGTAGATCTTGAGGCGAAATGAGGATGGAGGTTATAAGTCTTCCACAGGAGAGATGAAGAAAACTCTCACGTGGGAGCATGACATTAGGATCTGGACTCTGAGGTGAAGAGATAAATCAGGAAATAAACATAATTTATAGGAAATTGTCAGTTAATCTGAACTCAATACACTGAAAGTGGTCTTGTCAAATTGCAGCTCTAAGTTTCTGTGTCACGCTACACTTCTCATGCCCTTGTGAAGTACTCTAAAATGCTGCAGGCTATGCTGTGGCAATGTTAATTCAAGGTAGTGATTGACAAGCTTTTTCTATGAAAAACAGTAAATGTTTTAATATTTGTAGGACATAGTGTCTCTGGCTCAGATATTCACCTTTACTATTATAGTATGAGTGTAGTGACAGATGACATGGAAATGAGTGTGTGTACCTCTCCTAGTAACATTTCATAAGAATAGGTGAAGGAGCTGGAAGGTTATAGTTAGCCTTGTCCTGATGTGAAGTAAACTGTATTCTGGGCTTAAATCAGAGGGATTAAGGATCATCTTAGCAGGTGGTTAGCAGGGAATACAGTGTGATGCAGTGGTCAGTCTGGGGTGAACACAGAAGGTTAATGGAACAGTCAACCTATGAGGATTCCTGGAGATACCACAGCAGGAAGAGGTCAGATCCTGATCTAGCAATGTCATGTAGAACTAATAAGATCCTTTCTTTTGCAGTATACATCCCTTTCATGGATTATATTCCACAAAACTAAAATGTCCTGAGATACTTTTAATATTTTCACTGAAGCCTGTGTATCATGCATGTTGCAATGCATGTTACATTGCATCTTACAATGCAAACTAATTGGTGTATATCATCTGGAAGTATCAATAATCTTCACTATGAATCACATAATTAACCAGATTATCCCATTCCTAAATTGCTCCACAGGTGTTTATGATGCTGCTCTGGTGTGGCTAACATAAGGCAGGGCCCTGCAGGCAAATTCATGGCAGAAGTATCAGATCTGACTCAGTCCTCTGGAGCAACAATGACTGAATTGACTTTTCCCTTTTCTCACTTTGATGAGGTTTGCCTGGTAATATTCCATGTTCTCTTTGCCTGGGAACTTGCCCTTTTTCCGTAAAGGTGGAAGTCCCTCCCCTTAAACTAAGAGTCACTGGCTGGGTCCTGGCATTTTCTGCTGAACTTCCATGAGTCTAAAGCATTCAAGTGGGCAGGGAATGACCTTTGAGAGCACAGCTAACTCCTAGGAAGTGAATGACTTGTCCCCAGGTGTTATGGTTTGTGTCTGTGTGTTCCCCCAAAGCCTCATGCAGTCATGGGGTGGGCTTTTAGCGTTTATGATTGATCCATGGGTGTGTTACACCCTCCCTGGTGTGGATAGTTTGCATATGTAAGGGAGAGAAAGAGGATGCTTGCCACCACTCCTCCCCTTTTGCTCTTGCTGCCTTTGCAGTCTTCTGCTGCCATGGACTGTTGCTCTCTGCCATGTGCCACTCTGCCTTGGAGCCAGCAGAGTATAGACTGAAATCTCCACAAACTGTGAGCTAAATAAACTTTTCCTTCCTTAATTTTGGGTGTTGGGTGTTTTGTCTCAGCAATGAGAGAAAAGTAACCAAGACCCTGTGTCATTGCCTCTGTCCTTCACACTGTTGTCCATGAAGAGAGCTGGCATGATGAAATGCTGCATTGTGAGATATCTATTCCTATTTTTATTTAAGTAAAATAATTTAAAATGATTGAACAGTAGAATCACCTTTTGGAGGTACAAAGGCTCTTAAAGACTTTTAAATTCAGCTTTTAGAATTGAACTAATGAAAATAATTATTTTAGATTTTAAAAATTAATCAAAGTGAAAGGATACAATAAAGTTGTTTGTTATGGGCACTCTCACAGTTCTTAATATTTTTCATCAGAGGACCAGTGAATCTATTAAAATATTATCAATATTTTAAACATTGTAAGACCAGTATGGAAATTCAGTATGTACTCAATGAAGAATTCATAATTAGTACTGGTAGACAGAACTTTAAGCTTTCCATACTTTTTTAGAAACCATGAAGGTATGAACAGGAACAGCTCATGTAACTTCAATTTTAAAATGCATTACATTTGATGATGATATTCTCTAAATTTTTATCTATGCTGATTTCAGAAAATAAAATATGAATAGAGCATAAATCCAAACTTTGAAACTGAGTACTTCATACATTATAAAGGATAGTTTTATAGAACTGGACCAAATACTCTGGTATTTTAAAACCATCTTTATATTGTTATGTTTATGTAAATTTGAAGTTCTTTGCTAGAACTTTCACATAGACTCTTTTTAAAAAAATCCCCATAATCCGAATTATTTTAATCAACTCTTTTTTTTAAAGATGAAAATACATTGCTTTGCACTATGTCAGAAGTTCTTACAGAACTTGGGGAGGCCATGACAGAAGAGATGTTTATAGCAGCTGCAGCTCAGGTTACAGTGTCCCCTTCTAGCCTTCTTGCTTCACGTGCTTCATGTGAATTTCCCCATTTAAAACCAACAAAGCCAATCCTTTGGGACTCACCAGTTACGAGAACTTCTATTACAGTCATTCTTCCTGTTGGTTCATGCCAGAGTCACCATAGGTTATAGCCAACTAAAAATGATTACCTCACTCTGCAGACATTTTAACACACATTTTAAGATAATTCACATAAAAAAAAACCCAGATTTATCTGCAGATCGTTAGGAGATACTTTTTCATTACTGTGACTGTTTCCACTAATAAACTGTAATGGGATACTGCTGAACTCCTCTATGGTATATTTATTGAAAACAAGATTTTTTCATTATCAATATATGAAAGTAATTGAGTAGTTATGAGTAAGTTCTTTCCCTTAACACTATAATAAAGAGAGAAATGAGCTTTAAATATTTTGTCCCAAGCATTGCAAGAATGGCTATAAGTGTGTTAAAGAATAATACTAAAACAAAATGATCATTTTCCTTTTCCAGTTTGTTGTGTTCTTCACTGCCCCTCAGTACTGAGAAATGCAGAGCAGTGGCTTCCCACAGGTGTCCATATCCCAATATTAGGAACTGTTATGTGGCAAACCACACTTTGCAAGCTAAGATCTCATATTGGTAAGACTTACTGATCACAAAAGCTCTTATACAACCCAACATCTCAGAATTATTTACCTCTCAGCGCTGCTGTTAGAGGGAGATGCAAGTATGGAAGGAAGAATTGTCCAAAGATGCAACATTAAGTACCTTTGAAGATGAGGAAAGGAGGTCAGGAATCAAGAAACCTAGGGCGGCTTTTGAAGATAGAGAAGGCAATTAACATATTTTCCCCTATAGTTTTCTGAAAGGAATATAGTCCTAGTGAAGCCTTGATTTTAGTTCAGGGAGATTCAGAGTGAACTTTTAACCTGCAGAAGTAACAGTAAATAAATTTGTGGTATTTTGTGGTCATCTGTTAGACAAGTTTGTGATAATTTATTAAAGAAGGAAACTAAAACAACCATTGTCTGTGGTTGTTTTCTTAAATGCCCAAGTCCCATTTCACCTCCGAAGGTATTAATCTGAACATCCTTCAGTATTTCATCTGTGTTCCTTCTCCAGTTTCATGGGCAGTCCTCATTTTTACATGTTTTTACAGGAATATAGCCTGGCCAAATAATCTCAACTGGATCCTATGAGTTGGATATTTCTAAAACTTAAATAACTCTCCATATCTTGTAATTTAATTTTAAGATAATGTAGACAATTTTTGACTTATAAGAAATGTGTTTAATTCATTTAGAAATCAGCAATTTCTGTCCATTCAGTTCATATTCTGAACCTACACACATACACACACACACACACGCACACATATGTACATGCACACACTCCTTTTAGCTTTTCTTGAATCAGCAGTCAGGAGAACTTGTAGTGGGAAAAATTACCTCTTCTCCTCCTCATTTCTAACCTATAGGAGAATACAATCTTTGGCAATCATCATCATCATCATCTTGGTAAAATAAAAGCAAAAACCTTCAAAAGTAATATTGTATATTCATATAGGCAGCCTCCTAAAATTGTCTTGGTCTTGTCCACTGAAAAATCATCCTGTCAAATTGTCTTAGTTACTTTTCTCTCATTGCTGAGACAAAATACCTGACACCCAGAATTAAGAAAGGAGTCATTTATTTAGCTTACAGTCTGTGGAGGTTTCAGTTCATAATCAGCTGGCACCAAGGCAGGGGGGCATGGCACAGGGGCAACACCTCAAGGTGGCAGAAGACAGCAAAAGCAGCAAGAGTAAAAGAGGGGAGAAGCAAGCATCTTTTCTCTCCTTTTATTGTGTATCAGTTATCTGCTCATGCCCACACCATCTCTGTGTCTTCCTCTTGCAGAAGTTCAGGATGAATACAAAGTAAGGACTCTGGCCACTGCTGAGTCACATAGTTAGCCTACTGAACTTCTCAAGTTGACACAATGAACAACATCCTAGAGTAGGAAGGGCATGTCCTTTTCACACCAGGATGTAGAACTGCTGAGTCACTTAGTTAAGCTTTTAGAATGTTCAAGTTGACACAATGTGTCAACCACAACAATCCACCCCATGTCAATTTGGCAAGCAAACACATTTTTAAAAACCAATTTCCAGATATAAAGACATCATCTTTATTATTTTACAACTTGAACATTATAACAGGTTTAACAATCCTTAAGAACCAGCATTAAGTCTATCAACATTATATTTCATTAGAACCATAACATTTCACCCCTTAAAGACTCACGCACATCTCTTTATGTAAAATGCAACAGTTGCCAAAGTCCTAACAGTTTCAGCACTGCTGAAAAGTGAAAGTCCCAAGTCCCTTTTAGATATAAGGCAAACTCTTAGTTGCAAACCTCTGTACAAATGAAAAGTTGGGGCTGGGAATTTAGCTCAGCGGCGAAAGCGCCTGCCTGGCAAGCGCAAGGTC
>NW_004955526.1:2081931-2103883 GCF_000276665.1 Chinchilla lanigera | reverse complement strand
AAAAGTTAAACACTTCCAACATTTAATGGCACAAAATAAACATTGCCATTCCAAAAGGTACAAATAGGATACAAAGCTTTGGGATCAAAGCAAGTCTAAAATCCAGCAGGGCAAACATTAAGTCTTGAAGTTTTACATTTAACATCAGAGGCAATCTCTGGCAAATTGTGAGCTTCTACCAGCTTGTGTGACTCCATACCTATGGCACTTCTGGTGGTTGTAGCTCCTAGGGCTTTTTTTTGAGGGGGGGGCATTTTGTTTCCTCCTTGCAGCTTTTTTAAAGACAATCTACACTTTGGGCTTTTTTTTAACCTTTTGAGGTCTCCACTACACTTTGGGTGTTATACTCACAGCTTTACACTCTGCCCTTTTAGAGGCACACTGCCTGGCCACCTAGGCATTCTGAAATCTGGGTGGAAGCCTTTTTAACCTCAGAACTCTTGCATTTTGCATGTGCCTAAAATCAGTGCCATGTGGATGCTGCCAAGGTCTGTTGCCACCTGGAGTAGTAGCCAAGCTTTTGGTTTTTCTTGGCCATAGGGTCAGGTGCCTGGATCACTGGGCACTCTGAATCCTATTTTGAGGAAGAAATTCTCTGTGCTACTGCCATTTTTGAACCTGGTGCAGCCACCACCATTTTGGAACATGGCAGTCTGATGCTTTCTCCTTAAAGCAAAGTCTTTCATCTTTGCAAGTTTGAGGCTGTGGAAGGTGGAGACTTGCTGCTCCAGGCAATGCCCTCAGGCCATCTTTTATGTTTTTCTATTTCTTTTCAGCAATTGAGATCTCCTCAACTCTATCTTTGTAGTCCACAGCTTTACTGGAGCATTTTTTAAGACAAACTCACAATGTTTTAAATCATCCTGTTGGTCTCTTTGCCCTTGATTTGCAACTTAAATCTGGCTAAAAGCCACCAGCAATAGCCATGCCACTGCCTCAACATTTGACTGCCTTGAAATTTTTTCTGCCAGATTAATCAGTCTGCTGCCCTTAATCAAAGTCAAAGTCTCTGGACATGAGCAAAATACAGACAGACTGACTTTCTTTCAAGCCATAACACACATCATCTGGAGTCCAGCAACCAATGCAGTCCTTCTTCCCAGCAGAAACCTCCTGAACTCAGTCTTTAGCAGCAAGATTTCTGTCAGCTTTCTGATCTTCTGAGCTCTGACCAGAATCTCCCATACAGGATAGCTAAAGGTTTTTCTAGCTGTTCCCTTTTAGGTGAAATCTCTGAACCTTTCCAAACACTTCCCACAAGCCATTTCCAAAGTCTTTTGAACCACATGGCCAAGTATAGTCACAGCAATGCTCCCACTCCTGGTACCAAATTCTGTGTTAGTTACTTTTGGCTATTTGCCCATGCCCACACTGTCTCCATGCTTTCTTCTTGCACAGGCTCAGGATAAATACAAAAGACCCAGGCTGCCTGCTCAGTTGTGTATTTAACCTTCTAAACTTCTCAAGTTGACACAATGAGCAGCATCTCAGAGCAGTGAGGGCGTCCTTTTCACCCCAGGATGCAGAACTGCTGAGTCACTAAGTCAAGCCTCTAGTCCCCTCAAGTTGATACAATGTATCAACCATAACACAAATGAAAACCATTGTAAAATACAGTATATGAATGTTCAGAAAGTGATAAAACAAAACAGTACCTTCAGTAATCCTCTTATGAAAAAGGTCTTTATAGGAAAAAATAAGGAATTTTAATTTCTTTCTTAATATTTTAAAATGTAAATTTTCAAAAGTAGTCAATCATAAATTTAACTATTTCTTGGTCATAGCCAGTATCTCCACAGTTAGGTAAGGTTAGTATCTTGCTCTTATTTAATTGAAGTATAATGCACATATAAAAACATATCTTCAGGGTTTGTACCTGTTAATTTTGAAACACATGCTCTTATACTTGGTCATTTGGTGGGCATATTTATCTTGATTAGAATTTGCCAAAGACTTATCCCTCTGATGACATATTACAGTGTAAGGTAATAGAGGGTTCCAGTTGTTTCGTGTTCATGAGCACCAAATACACAGTCTTTTTGGTTCCAGAAATTAAAATGGCAATTAAATTTGCATTTGTATGATGAAAAATGCTATTTGTATATCTTCCTTGGGAAGTGTCCTTTTTGGGATTACTTTTTATATGAATTGTTTTCTTCTATTGTGATTTGTCAGAATTTTAAAACTATACTCAATATGATTCTTTTATTAGAAATTTGTGTTGCAAATATATTCCTTCCTCTGAAATACATGGAAGAAAGCTATAAAACCCATGGCAGCTAGGATGGAAAGAAATGAGGGAGGCTCTTGGGTCAAGAATATACTTCTCCAAGTCCCACGTCCAACCAGGGCTCCCCTCCTAACAACACATTCAGCTACCGATGACTGCAGTGCCCTCATGATCTGATCATCTTCCAAGCACATGGCACTGTGGGGGACATTTTAGATCTAAACCACAATCCTGATTTTTGTTCTTCACTGCTCCTAAACATAAGAGTAAGTACAGTCTTCCTGTGAAGCTGTTCATTCTCTGGAATGACTACAAGTTGTTCCAAAGGCAGTTATCCACATAGATGTATAATTATTTCTGTTTCTGTTGCAGCTCACTGACCTTTAGTGTTTCTTATGCTGTTACAACAGCGTTTTAAATAGGTAGCTTTCCAGCAAGAATTATCATAAGACACAGAACGACCTCCACACTTTTCAAGATTGTGTTGACTATTCTAGGTACTTTTGATTTCCATATGCAATGTAGGACCTTTTTGTGGTAGTACATTGAATCTGAATGTTACTTTATAGAGAATGGTCATATTAACATTGTTGGTCACATTAACATCTTATGCTCTATTAGCAACAGTGGAAGTTTTCACTATTCTTTCCAATAGTATCACGTTTGCCAGTATGTTGCAATTCAGAGGTCTTGTAAAACTTTTGTTGGATTTATTCTAAGATACTTGATATCTTCTCATGCTAATGTTTCTCTTAATTTTATTTTTCACTTAACATACATATAATTCATAGATAAATGATGCAAGAAGATAAATGGACATGAAAAATCTGCTTTCCTAAAAAAAGTTGTATTTGATGGTTGCTGCACTAGAGAACACCTTGGTTCTCCATTTGAGTATTGCTGGCCTTTAATATCAAAGATGTTTTTACCTTTTTCATCATATGCTGGATATTGTGTGTTAATTAGAGGTTGAAATAAATTGTTTTCTAAATAAATATTTAGAAAAGCTTATGCATCTACTTTGGTGAGGCTGTTAGTATGGAGTGCTTATCTTTTAAGCATTCCTTTTTTTTTTTTTTTTTCCTGGTACCGGGAATGGAACTCATGACCTTGCACTTGCCAGGCAGGCACTGTGCCGCTGAGCTAAATCCCCAGCCCCAGAGTGCTTATCTTTTAATATAGAAGATATTTCATTCAGCTTTGAGCTTTGAAGCAACTCTAGTTAGTTTTAGTTTACAGCAAAGTTTTGAGAGTCAGGACTTTCCTCAATCATGGACTGAGATCTTAGCATGCCCAGACTTAAGCAGTCTCCTTCTGCTTTGCAGTGTTTGGCGCCAGCTTTCTTCATGGTGGGAGATATTCTCTCTCTGCTCTCTGCTCTTTTCCTCTCCGTCTCCCTCTCCCTCTCTCTGTCTGTCTGTCAGACGGTCAGGTTTTGAGCCACCAGAGTGCTCTTATTCTCCATTTCCAAGTCTGACTTTCAAGATAATAGATCTATTTCCATTCCAGTAAGATGCCCAAAGCTTTCCAAAAGCTTTTATTGCCTATTCTGTGATAGCCTGGAGTGCCTCTTGAATTTCTCCCTGAAACCCTGCCTGTTGCCTCAGTCTAGACCTTACTGCAGGTACTCACTCCACTTCTATCTTTAGTTATGGAGAATGAGGGCACTCTCCTAGCTCTCTAGGACTGTTGTATTCCAAACTCTTGCTCTTGCTAAAGCCTCGTAAGGAAGATTTAATGGATGAGTGTAAACTCCAAGTGGCTAGGACATCTCAGGATTTCACTTTATCAGTCCAGATACAAATGTCCAAAGATTTTCCTGAGTACACATTTTCAGGTGAGTGAAAACTTGTTTTTTGGTTAAAGAGGTTAGTGTAATTTTTGTATTATTCCTCCCTGAACATCCAGTTTACTTCATCCAGTAACTTTACTCCTCATCCTCTAATGCCTACTTATCACAGTAGATATTTAAAAGTAGATTTTTTCTTTTTTCTTTTAAAGATTAAAAAAACTAATAAAACAACAATGAAGACAAAATCAAAACAACCAAAACCAACAAAAACAATGCATGACTTCAAAACAAAATGATAGGAATGGTTGCTACATTGCATACTGTTATCTTCAAAGAAGTTGCTTAACCCACCAGACTTAAGAATGTAAGATTGATCAAAGAATCAAAGACAGTAACAAGTAACAAGAAAAAAAAAACATTGAAAATGATGCTGAGCTTCACTATACAAGATGGTAGGAATTCAACAATGGTTCTCATACTTCATATTGTTGTTTTCAGATCAGTCATTCTGATTACCAGATTCAAGAGTGCAAAATTGGTTGAGAAAAAAGAAAATTTTAAGCATTGACTGCTGAAGAGTAGATATTTAAAAGTCTGTCTTTCTCCTTACTACTTCTGCATGTTCTACCCTTGTGACACTTTAACAAGTGTAGTGATCAATAACCTGGGCTCTGGAGTCTGATGGTTGTGATTTGCATTGTTTGATACAGTATATAGCAGGCCTCTGATTTGGACCCAGCTTGTGGATGAGGCCCAACATGCCAAACATAAATGGAGTTGCTCATGCTGAAGTTTTATACCATCAGGCCCAAACTAAGTCATTTATCTGACCTACCAAGAAATCAGAAGAAAGAGATGAATAAAAGCCAAATCTCCAAGCAAGCCAGTTTTAGTTGGTATGATAAGAAAGTCCCCTCTTTAAAATTCACAAAAATCAACTTTGAAATGGCCAGTATGCTTTTGATTTTCTACCTCTCATTCTTCAGCCTATTTTGCTATGCAGCCATCTCCTCTTCAGCTCATCAGAACATCTATGTTACATTACACTATGTAGGATAACTTGTTGCCGAGGTCTAGAATCACAGATAAAAGACAACTAGGATCTTTGAACTGTTTGTTATAATTTTGTCATTTCGCAGAATCTTAATCTTTCCATGGCTCAGTTCTGAAATCTATCACATAAAGAAAGTAACAATATTTGTCTCACAGCATTACTTTACTTTGAATATTAATTTCACTAATGCATGAAAATCTGTAGAACAGAGTATGACACAGAATAAACACTTAATAAATATTAGCTATTATTATCCTATAATATTTAGTTATCAATTCCAAATGATCTCAGAGTACGCTAAGCAATTTATAAGCACCATCTCATTTAAGAATCCCCCAAATCCCATGAGAACAGTATTTTCATGCCTACTTTGCTGAGAAGAAATTTGAAACTCAAAAAATTTGTCTGTGTGATTTGCCAAGTAGATCCAGGTGTTAAAGCCAGATCTTTTTGATTCCAGGAATGCGCTCTTAACCACTCTCTTTCTACCTGTCTACCTGACTAACTTCCTAGACAGTGCCAGTGACAATTTCCATGAAGCATGCTCCAGAATTCAGGTATGTCACTTGTTGCAGGGATTTGGATCTTAGTAGAGAAATTGCTTAGGGATCTATAAGCTTTCAATTCTGGGATCGGTGTACTATGATCAACAGTAAACTTAGCAATGTTCCCATTTTTTCAACACGATAA
Organism: Chinchilla lanigera; assembly: GCF_000276665.1. Lineage (NCBI taxonomy): Eukaryota > Metazoa > Chordata > Mammalia > Rodentia > Chinchillidae > Chinchilla > Chinchilla lanigera. The sequence goes on along the minus strand of NW_004955526.1, from coordinate 2,098,117 downwards.
AGCTGTAAGATCAAATCAAGGTTTTTTCCTGTTTTTACTTTTATTTTTTTTTGAGACAGGATCTTGCTCTGCAGTTTAGGCTGGCCTGGACTCACTATTTAGCCTAAGTTGGTCTTATATTCACAGCGAACCTCCTGCTTCAGCCTTCCGAGTACCAGGATTACAGGTGTGCACCACCACGTACAGTTAGGTCAAATTTGAAAGATACTCAGTGCCAAGGAATTCATAGTGAACAATCACAAAAGCTATTTATATGTAACTCATAATGAGCCTAACGCTATGCTAAGTAATTTTAATTCATTACAGTCATCCTTTACCCTCAGTGTCTGTGGCACATGGATTTCAGGACATCCACAGATGCTAAAGTCCTTGATTATCCACGTCCTTTATAGAAAATGGTCTTGTGCTGACATAAACCTAGTATATCCTCCCATATACTTACATCTCTAGATTACTTATAATATCTAATACCATACAAAGTTTATGTAAATAGTTACTGGATTTCTTAGGAAATAATGATAAGACTAAGCCTATACAGACACAATATTTTTGAATAGTTTTGATCCAATCTTGGTTGAATTCATGGGTGCAGAACTCATAACCATGGAGAATAAACTACATATGATTTTTCTTTTAGAACAAATTTGTCTTAAAAAGGCATTAACATCCCTTATTACATTTGAGGGAACTGGGGTTAATTATTTGCTGAAGGTGATAGGAACAGAGCCAGGACTTGCTCTATGTTCTTGAATCCATCACCCATATTTCTAATGACTACTTATGAAGTGGACAACTGATGCAGTTTGCCAGAGATTGAGGAGTCTCCCAGGGTATGAGACTTTTGTAAATGAAACTGGGGCCAATCGTGAAAGCAGGTAAGCCTCAGGTTTGACTGATCTTCATATGAAGGTTGTTCCAGAATTACCCAGTGAAGATGGTGGAATTAAAGGATCAGGAATGCTGGAAATGGCACACCTGCCACTTTACACTCTGCCCTGTAAGAAGTCCTAAGTTCTTCATAACCTTCTGAAGACTTATTATCTTCATTGACTACACTTTTATTCCTGATGCTGCTGAAGAAACCAGAATACTCTAAAGTATTCCAAAAGGCCTGTGAATACTAGAAAATTTGGAACAAAAAAGCTATAGGAAACACTGTGTTTCATAAGTTTCTACATAATTTATGGCAAAACACCTTTCCTTTCCTGTAAGACAGCCATTTATGAGTCCAATACCAGGATAAGTCACCCATTTATATTAAGGGGAAGAATCAGCGAGTGAGGAGACAGCTGTACCTCAGCAGTAGGTTGCTCAGAAAGCTGGAGTAATCTATGGGGAACAGGAAAAAAATCATAAGAGAACCTGCAGAGAAGCTTTTGTTTGCTCTTCTGAAACATGTCGAAGAAAACTGAGCAGTGCCTTACTGAGGCCATCGGGAATCAGCAGTAGCTGGTTTTGCTGAAGGGAAGCTATTTAAATAGGCAGATGAATAGGTATCCTTTTGGGTCTCAGTGCAAAGGAGTGTGGATGGGGAAACTGGTGCCATTTGCAGTGCTGAGAGGTGGAGCTGCAAGTAGAACTCTGTTCTCAGGGCTGGCATTCTTACGGTTGGTTTGCAGTCAAAATCAGAGCAGATAATGTCCAAGGAGTTCCAAAACGAACTGAACTTTATTTACTCCTTAGATGGTTTATCTCCTGTTCTAATTAAAAATAACTTTATCAAGGGTATTACTTTCTTGCCATTATTTGAAGTAGGTTTGTGCTCAATTCATACTAGTAATAGAAAGAAAATTCTTTCTTTCTTTCTTTCTTTCTTTCTTTCTTTCTTTCTTTCTTTCTTTCTTTCTTATCTGTCTTTCTTTCTTTTTTCTTTCCTTCTTTCATCATTTTCATGAGAAGGGAAAACATTTAAATATCTAGATGTTTTTTCACATGGTAATAATCATAATCAAAATATTTTATTGGGTGCTAATCATGTGACACAAATAGTACTATCTAGGTTTTAATGACATTTTGCTTATTCTTTCAAATAACTTTTCAATTTTTTCATATTTTATTGATGGGAAAGCAGTTTCACAGTATATATCTATCTATCTATATGATTTCACAGTGTATATATATATGCATATATATGTATATGTGTGTGTATATATATGTATATATATGCATATATATGTATATGTGTGTGTATATATATGTATATATATGCATATATAGGTATGTGTGTGTGTGTATATATATATATATATATATTTCACAAACTCCAACCTAGTAGATGTTACACAGGATGGAGTCAAATACGGATGAGCCTGTCTCAGAAGATAGACTCAAATTCCTCATGCATGTGTGTCTGGGACACGAGCCTCACTAAGCCTAAACAATAGATGAGGAGGAGGGAGAGTTGGAAGGTTATTGTAGAAGGAGGAATGTGAGGGTCGGTTGTGGCCTTGGAAGCACTTGCAGTGCCTCCTGTGCCCCGTGTATCCCCCAGGAGGAAAGGCCCTGGAAAACTTGAGAGCAGGCCTTGCCTGTGTGGAGAAGTGGGCCTGTGTGGGGGAAGGGGGGACTGCAGCAGCCTCGGATGCGTCGCCTTGCTTGGTTCTCCCATCCGGAAGGAAGGTGCTGCTAAGCCTTAACAAATGCTCTCAGTTGACCGCTTCGGCCCAGTAGTGCCTTGAGCACATATTTTAGTTTTTGGCTGAGACTAGACTCTTCCTTCACCAGCTTCCGGACAGCAGATAGCAGAGTCTGGGCCAAATACTGGATTCCTGGAACGGGCGCACTTTTCTCTAGAGCACTCCGTTGGGCTGGCCAGATGTTGTCAGATTTGTGCTGTGCTCTGAGTCATTCTTTGAAATATCCTGCTTCTTTCCCTTCCTCTTCTCAGGTTTCAGGGCTGCATTATAGTCAGTGGTGTTTCCTAACCCTGTTCTACTTCTCGCCCCATCTGTATCCAGCCGTCTTCTCCCTCTCCAGCCATTGGGTAACCCTCTCCTCCTCCCAATCTTGCCTCTCCCTCTGCTTTCCAGAACCCCGAGCGACACACGTTCCAGCTCAAGTTGTTGCCACTGTCACGCACTCATCCCAACAGCAACAACAACAGAAACTACCACTAAGCATTGGATTTTGCTTTTTTTTTTTTTTTTTTTTGTGGAAACCAAGCAGTCATTTGCCCTCAGGCTGAAAATGTCAGTCTTCTGTCCTAACAGGTGAAGTGATTCCTTACTGGGATTGACTCATATTTTGAGTATAGGTTTACCTTTCCTGCACCACTGTCCAAGAGTTTTCTGTCTGTTTGATTCCCCGCAAAATGAGATCTCACTTGGCATCTCACTGAGTCAAGGGGCACAAATCACAGAAATGCTAAGACTGTGTGTACAACAGTTTCAGAGTCACTGGACCAAGTGATACTGCACTGCCTAGAAGCTTCTGCAATAACAGTGAAATGAATTATCCTTCTGAAGATGCAGTGACATCAGACTGCAGAAGCGGAGCACCAACTATTGTGAGGTAGATACACACCTGCAGTAAGCAGCTAGGGTCTGACAAGGACACTGGCTTGAACAGTTGTGCAGCAGCTAAGGAGACTTTTCAACTCCAGGTGCAGCATAGCAGCACATGAGCCCGACACGGATCAAGCCAAGCCCCATACTCAGTTACCAATCTTCTGAAAAGAGAACAGGCCAAACCTGTCACCTGATATCAGCCTTCTACCATGAGATGAAGTGGAACCCCTGGATCAACCATCAAGGAAGAACAGAAGGACAGCGGGAGGTGACTATGGAGCCGCTGTCCTTTTCTTGTAGTGGCCCATTCTGCTTGCAGGTGCAGTTTCTCTTTTTCGAAGCACACTTTTCTCCCTGAGCACTGTTTCCATGCTTCTCCTTTTCCTTATTTCTGCTCTAAAATAAATGGTAACCTTTCACATTCACAATCGTCCTGACCAATTCATTGATTGGGACAAATAAGATCTTAGACAACATTGCTGGTCCCTACCTCCCTCAGTAACCCCCCTAAATCAGTGGTGGCCAATAATGGAATAAACGGGTATCTAAAACAGGGAGTGGAGCTGGAGTAGACTTGTTATCATCACTGTGCAGAGGAAGCTAATTTTGGTTTCTCTTTCCACAGTTAGAGTCTCTGGGGCTTAAAATTATAGTTCTCTGTGGGAAAATGCTTCTAATTTAGGATGCCATAAAATTCCTATTAAATTTTAAGCTATGGATCTTTCTTACCCTTTTATCTTCTGCCTAGAGGTAATCAAGCAAGGGAAAGGGTTGTCTTGGCAGGGGTCATTCACTCCACAGGATATAGTAGGGACACTCTCACAATTTGGGGATCCAGGTGATCTCTCGGAGATATTCTGGTATCTCCTTTTCCAGTGCTGATGACTAATGGAGAAGGTCAGCAGCCACAGCATGAAAAGGGCATGAAGACCAGGAATAAGCTTCCACATCATCCCCACAGTGTATCGTGGTGCCTGGACAGGCAGAGAGCTTAGCCGAGGGTGAGTTTTATCTGCAATTGGTAATAAAGCACAAATAGTGAGTGCAGCTTGTGACTGCAAGACCCGTTCCTGTAGTGTTTGTTCTAATCAACCTCCCACTTGCCAGTTTCCACATGCAGTAAGGTCAGCCAGAATCTTGGAGCAGCTTTGCTCCTGATGAGGTGACTGTCATATATGAACAAGGGAATCAGGCAGGTGAAGCGGTGCACTGCAGTGGGTGTCTGGGTGCATGGTCCAAACCCCCCCTGTAGAGCCAAACCTACACTCACCCAGCTTGGCTTCTGAGTCTTGATTGCTGGAGGCTCAGAGCTCAAGTCTTTAGGAACATCACTTGGCCAAAAGAAGCTGCCTTGAATAGTTATTCCTCTTGCAAAGACCAGAGGACAAAGAAAAACAAAACAGCATGCTATCAGCCCTGCCCTGCCCCACTCTCATATTAACAAAGCTCTGTCAGCCACCAGCATCTGCTAAATCTCATTACTTGACCTTATTTGGGAAACATAGATGTTTTGAAGTTAATTCTGTTTACATAGGCATGGCACTTTCTTTCTGTAAAATCAAATGACAGTGAGATGATGTTAGGGATTAATTTGGCAAATAAAGTTAACTTACAGTGTAAGAGAAATTATAATTGAGAATTGGGGTCAGGGTGAGGTGAGTGAGGTGTAACATTTAAGAGGATGCAGAAAGAGCTCAGTAGTTGGGGTGAGTAATATTTAGTACAAAATATGTAGCACAATACTTGGCAATAGTTACAGGAGTAGCGTTTAAGTGCTCTCCACACAGAAAAGCACAGTAAGTATGTGAGGTAAAGCATACGCTAACTAGCTCCTTGTAAAAGGTGTACATGTTTTAGAACAGCATGCTGTACATAGTAAACATTTTCAATGTTTTGTCAGTTAAGTTTAAAAATAAGAAATGCAAAACATTAATGATGGATGAAATATAAACACTTGAAATAAAGATCTTTGTTTTGTTTTGTCATTTTGCTCCTGACTCAGGTATACCTTGGCATGGCACCGCTGCAGTGCATGATTGGTCTTGGTCTGTTTCCTAGTTTGTTTTGCGGGAGTGGTACAATGGCAGGAAGGAGCTGGAAAAGAGTAACTTGTGAAATGAACCCTGACCACAGAGACAAGGTGTCATCTAAAGGTCATAACTTCCTATCTCCTTATTGAGACTAAAGATATCTATTTGTAGAATATTTAAAACTATATTTCTATTTTAGGAGAACGTTTCATTATGTGAATTCTTAACTTGTGAGTTACATGTATTTTTCTAAGCATGCCTCAATCTTTCTGCTCTATTGAAATATTTTTAAATTATATTTTAAAATTCAGTGGTCATATCATTGTTTTAATATATAAACATTTTTCCTTGAGGATAACAGGTTGTTAGGTTATTGTTCAGAATAATAAAGAAAGCAATACATTTTTACTAGAATACTAATCAGTAGAGAAGGTGCAGAGATAATTGAAAAATACAATAAATAAATTCTAGAATCTGAGTGTAAGTACTGTTTTATGGTCTCTACCTTATTAATAAATGATAACTGATTCTTATAGAAATAAAGTAATTTAGAATAATGTAATTCACGAAACAAACTCTGCTTCAGGTCAGATTTCTGGTCTTCAAAAAAAAATACTGAGAATGTGATTTCAATGTCTGTTATCCTAAAAGAAAACCAATTAAAGTAATGTTGCTCTGACAAAATAAAGTTTGTGTTTTAATTTTCCCTGATACTAATAACATTGCAGATTATTAGAACTAAAAGACCTCCAGAAATCTAATTTATTTTCTTTCTTTAAAGTCATCATTTCCTTTTTATATTCTTCTCAGGTTGGGTACTAGATGAAGGCAGACTTCTTTCTGTCTTATTATATGTTCTTCATGAAATGCATTTATTTTATGCAAAAAGATGAATGATGATTTAAACAAATGACATTTCTTTGTTAATGTTTAAAATTTTACAAGAACATTTTTCAAACTTGTAAAAACACATTCACCGAACTCCTCGTTTAATTTGTTTAAAATATAATAAAATATTAATAAAAATATTTATGATAAGCCACCAGGAATTTGAAAGATGCAATGTTTACATGTTACATAAAACATGACACATTTATTTTTCTTCATTATCAAGGAGAAATGGCACTTTTACAATATTTTGGTAATTACTTTTAGACAGAAAACATGCATGTATCATAGTTAAAGGCCATAAAAAGGGAACTTATCTTTGTAATTGTTTTATTTATTTATTTATTTATTTATTTATTTATTTATTTTTCTGGTACCAGGAATCGAACTCACGACCTTGTGCTTGCCAGGCAGGTGCTGTGCTGCTGAGCTAAATCCCCAGCCCTTATTTTATTTATTATACAGAATATAATTGCTCTTGGTATAAATGTACAAGAAAAGTGGAATATGGGAAAGTGTAGAGAATAAACATTATGTATAGACAATGCCACATATAAAAACTGAGACCATCTTTGTGTACTTTCTTCAGGATATATTTCTCTTTTTACAGAATTCTGAATTTAGTTGCTTATCCTGCTGTTTTTACTTGAAATTACATATCACTGACACTTCTTAAATCATTGAGAAATCCTTATATAATTTTAATAATTTTAATTATTGTATCATGTGACCGAAATGTAGCACCCCTCCATTCCTATGTTTTGTGGCATTTCTATCATCTTGTTTGCAGTTTTCATTAAGATAAATACTGAAATGAGCATTACTGAATTAAAAGGTTTTCATAATGTCAATTTTTGTTTATCCTTTTTATTTTAGAAGTTGAATTTTGGAGTTAAAAGTTTTGAATATTTTCCACACATACTAAACATTAGTAAAGTGTTCTCTAGGAAAGTTGGACCAAGTGACATTCCAAGCAGCACGAAAAGGAATGCTACCTTTGCTACACCCTTGAGACCCTTGAGTCATTTATTTGAGTGTTGAGTGCAAATTCTGTAGGAGAAAAATGAAATCTTCTTGTTTTAAATTAAATTGACTATTAGTCAGTTTTTTTTTTTTTTTTGGTTTTTCTCCGGTACCGGGAACCGAACTCACGACGTAGCGCTTGCCAGGCAGGCGCTTTTGCCGCTGAGCTAAATACCCAGCCCTGACTATTAGTCAGTTTAAGTATAAAACAAATCTATTACACCTTAGCTATTTCATATTTCCTTCTCTAAAATTTTTTATTCATGTCCTTTCTCCAGTTTGGGTTCTCCGTGAGCACAGAAGTGTTAATATTCATCTGTTGTATTAGTTGCATATATTGTCCTTATTTATTAATTACCTTTTGTATGTTTTCTGTCCTGAAGTTTTTAGATAAGCATGTGCTTCTGTCAGTGTTTTTCTTTAGAGGATAATTCATTTTTAATGCTAAGGAAATTCTTTCTTTTTTATTTATTTTAAAGAGACAAGAACAAAAACAAAATAACAGAAACAAAGACAAAAATGAAACAATACAAAAACTATAAAATAGATACAGAATTTCAAAATAAGATGATAGGAAATCTACAATGGTTGTTGTATTACTTATTGTTTTCTTCAAAGTAGTTGCTCAGATTACCAGATATAGGCATGCAAGATTGGTCAAACAATTCTTTCTAAGTCAGAAATAACACAGTTTCTTATTTTGTAATTTTTCCTACAATCTACAATCTCGCCCCTTCCTCTCCATTTCGACTTCAATTTTCTGGGCTTTATTCTGTGTGTGGAGTAAAGAAAAAGACGTTTAGTTAAAAACAATAAACTTTTTTTATAAGAATGAGTATAATGTATTTTGGTTGTTTTAAAACAGTTCAAATAGTATAAAATGCTGCTAAGTAAGTGAAAAGTCTTATCCTCCCTTTTAATACTTGCTGCTTCCAGCTTCCATGCTCACAAGCAGCTGCACTAACAGGTCTTTTTATTTGTTCTTGACAAATTCATTTTAGATGCCTGAGGCATTTAAGGAAGATTCTTGAGCTCCTACCATGTGTCATCCACTAATGGAAACACTGGAGACGTCATGATAAACCGCCTTCACCAGAAACCCATGGGGAAAGAGAAGGGCCAAAAGCGTGAACTTTTTACAAAGGGACTATGTTTACAGGTACCTTTCTCTCTGACGAGAGATTCCTTCACTGTTGCCCCACAGCTCCCATGCAACCCATTTCTCAGATTTTTGATCAGTTCTGAGGACGTTTTGGGGCCAGTAGCACAATGTTTTAAGTGTCCCAGCTTTTGAACACATGGGACGTGTGTATAGCATAGAGTTATTAGTAGAGGTGAGGGCTGACAGATTCGGGTCCAAATCATTTGCCTTTCACTAAATATGTCCATGAAGGCAAGTAACACAATGCCTTTACTTTTCTCAGCTGCCAAATGAGAAATAAAAATTCTCACCTTACAAAATTTTTGTGAGCATTAAACAAGGTAGTATTTGTAAAAGATTAGCTTGACAAATAGCTAAAAATATTACTGTGTGTCAAGAAAATAGCTCTTTTATTAAGGTTCTACAATTTTACTATTTCAGATATGCTTTAGCATAATTAAGATACCCTAAGAAAAATTTTTCAGGATTTTAAACAAATTTCTCCTTTCTTTCCCCTTTAGATTAATGAAACAAATATTGAAATCTTTTTTCCTGCACATGAATTTTCAATCTTGTAAATACTATCTAATGTCCTTCAAAATTTATATGCAGTTTTCCATATACATTCATAAGTTTTACATGTACATCCATAAGTAAGATTAGGTAATAAACACACTATGTATAACATTATGGTCACAGTGTTATACAATGAACTGAATAGAATCTCTTCAATGGCAGCTTATTTTTTACAAATACTTGTATTTCTTGAGAGTTTAATGTTCTTGATATGTAAAACAGTCTGGTCCTTGAGCTTCTTATGCTGGAAGTATTTTGATCTTTTTAGATTTGTAATAATTATTTATCTTTTAATTTTGTCTGTTTCTGAAGAAATTTAGGTACCTGTATTTTCACATATTGCTCATTTTCATCATCAAATTTATTAAAACAAAATTATGATGTGGTAGGGCCGGGGATATAGCTCAGTGCTTGCCTGACAAGCATGAGATGCTCAGTTCAATTCCTGGTACACAAAAAAATATGATGTGGTCCTATAGTTATCTTTCCCTGATTAGTCTAAGTTTGTTTATTTGTGTTGCTCTGTTGTTTTTCTTGATTTAGCTTGTGTGGGTTTGCTAATACTACCATCACATTAACATCATCAACAAGGCAGTATAAACAGCAGAAATCTGTTTGTGTTCTGAAGGTTACAAGTCCAAAACCATGTGTCACCCGGGTTGGCTCTTTCTGAGGCCCTGGAAAAGGATCTGTTCCACATTCTTCTTGGCTTGTGTGTGGCTGTGTACACGCTCACATGATGTTCCTTCTGTGTGCGTGTCTGTCCACCCTTTTTTTCTATGTTATGGAAAAAAGGTGAAACAAAATTTCTTAACAGAATAATAGGAGAATAAATGTAGCTAATACTTTGCAAACACCTTTAAAGTAATTGCTGAGGGTACAAGATATGGGCATAAAAATTTCTACAATAGATATTAGCACAAACCTTCCTTTTTAATGAACTAAGAGACACTAATAGTATAACTGACTTGAATTTTTTTCCTTTTTCCTACTGTCCTTTTCCCTTTCACCCATCCTAGTTTCTTTTTCCTTTCGAACAATATCTTTCCATTTTGGAATATCTATTGTACATTTTAGTACATGTTTTAGTTTTTTTTTTTTTTTTGGTATCAGGAATCAAACTCAGGACCTTGCTCTCATCAGGCAGATGCTGTGTTGCTGGGCTCTCTCTCTAGTCCTCCATTGTACATTTTAGATCTTATTTACTCTGTCAGTTTCTCACATCAGGAGATAATACAGTGTGTCTGATGCTTTATAAATGTAAGTCTGATTTGTTTCACTTATGAGAATGATCTCAAATTGTATCTATTTACCTATAAGATTTAAGTTTATCATTCTTTATGGCTGAGTAGTACTCCATTGAATAAAAATACCACATCATCCTCAGTTGGTAGGCATTTGGGTTGTTTTCAAGATTTAGCTGTTACAAATAGTGCTGCTATAAATATGGGTGCACATATATTGCTGTGGTATGATGCTTTTAATTCTTCTGGGAAGATACCCAGAAGGGGAATAACTGGGTAGACTGAGACCTGTAATCCTATTTTTCTGAGGAATCTCCACATTGATTTCCACAGTGGTTGTACCATTCTACACTCCCACCAACAGCTGAAAGGATTCCTTTTGCCCCACAGTGCAACTAGCATTTCTTATTGGTTGATTTCTTGATGATAGCCATTCTTTCTGGGATGAGATGGAATCTCAGTGTTGTTTTAATTTTCATTTCTTGGATGACAAATGATTTTTAACATTTTATCATATATTTATTTGGCATTTGTGTTTCTTGATCTGAGAAGTGTGTATTCATCTCAGATGCTCATTTTTGGATTGGGTCTTTGAATTTGGGGGTCTGATATTTTTTCAATTCTTTATATGTTCTGGCTAGAAGTCCTTTGAAGGACAACTGGCTAAAATTTTTCTCACTCTGTGGGTTGTCTTTTCACTCTGTTGGTGATTTCTTTTGCTGTGTGCAAATGCGTTTTAATAAGATAAAATATCCCAGTTGCTGATTCTTTGAAGTATTTGCTATTCAGTGTGGGTTCTGTTCATGAACTCTAGCTGCACATATGTCTTTAAGATTTCTAGTTACTTTCTGTTACAGTAGATTTATTATTTCTGTTTTAGTATTTAGATCTTTGATCAGTTTTGACATGTTTAGTGCATAGTGATAGAAGTAGGCCTAGTTTTAGTCTTTGGCATGTAGAGAGCCAGTTTTTCCAGAACCATTTATTAAAGAGGCTATCTTTCTTCCAGTGAACATGTTTTGCCCCTTTGTCAAAGATAAGGTGGCTGAATGTGTTTGTAGTTGTGTCTGGATCTTCCAATCTGTACCACTGATCCTCAGGTTTATTTTTTTCACCAGTACCAAGCTGATTTTATCACAATAGCTTTTTAGTATAATTTCAGTCAGGGATTGTGATGCCTCCTGCCTTGCCTTTGTTGTCCAGGATTGCCTTTGCTATTCTAGGTCTCTTCTGGTTCCAAGTAGATTTTAGTATTTCAGTCAGGATTGCATGAAATCTGTATAACAATTTTTGCAGTATGGCCATTTTGACAATGTTAGTTTTTCCTATCCATGAGCAAGGGATATTTTTCCATTTTCTGAGATCCTCTTTTATCTTCTTTTTCAGAGTATTGTAATTTTCAATGTAGAGAACTTTTACTTCTTTGTTAGAAGTAAAAGTGGCTGAAGGTGTTAGACTGATTCCTAAGTATTTCATTTTTATGGATGCTCTTGAGAAGGGTGTGTCTTCCCTAATTTCTCTCTCAGTGAGTTTATTGTTTGTATGCAGGAATGCTATTGTTTTTTGAGAGTTGACTTTGTATCTGGCTATGCTACTGAATTTGGTTATTAAATATAGAAGTCTTTTGATTGTCTAGCCTTTTTTATTAATTAAGTTTATTGGTCCATTTTAAATATACATAATGATCACTCTCATTGGCAGGACTTTGTACCTGTACACGACTTATCTCAATTCCATGTTTTTTCTCTTACCTTACCCTCTCTTCAACCCCTCTTCCTCTCCTTCTTTACAAAGCTGTGTTTCCATTTTTCCTTTTCTCATTTTCTCTTCCCTTTATTCTTTTTCCCCTCCTCCCTTCCTCATTCTCTTTCCTAATTGAGCATTTTCTTCCTATTTCATAATATTGAGTATATATTCAGCTCCTTATTTACATTTTTGCTTTCTCACACCGGAGAAACAATTTGATGTTTACACACATGTGTCTGATTTTAAGTGTATGGTTTCAAAATCCATCTGTTTGCCTCCTTTTTATAAGGACATGTGGTAGATATGATCAGGACCCACACTACCCTGTGTAGGTCCTGTTCTAACTAAATGCGCAACAACCCTGTTTATAAATAAGGTCACATCCTGAGGTCCCTGGGAACTAAGGCATTAACATGAAACATGGGCATGTATGGAGTGATTGTACTCAATTCAATTCAGCACTAATCATGTTCTTTTCCTTAAGACTTCATTTTGTTTGCTTTTTAAATTTTTGTTTACTTTCCTTTAATCATGAGGAAATTGATTATCATATAGAGGTTTCCTTTATGTGTATAGCTCTGTTTTGATTTGTTTTATGAAATAATCACAGACTTGCTCTCCACTTTGAAAACTCATTGTTCAGGAAAGTGTGTTACAATGTCCAGGAACAGCATTTCAGAAAAGACAAGACAGAGTATCAGTATCAAGAGTTCAGCAAGCCGATTTTCCACTCTCTTAATGAGTGATGGTGTTGTGTGATCATTTAGCCTGGTCTGTGTTTTAGTCAACTTTCAGATTGAAAAAATAATGCTTTTTAAATTAAATGTTATTTTTTATTGGTGCATGTTTGCAGTGGATGATAACTGTAGTCCTTATGGGGAGTTGGTACTTAATACATCTCTGTTCTCATCCCCTTTCCCCTCTTGCTTCTAGCTCTTGGTCCTCTAGGAAGTAAGTTTTAAGTTTAAGATTGAAGTGTGTGTGTGTTTCTAATTCCACATGAACCCAATTAAGAGGTTTTACTAACAAAGCCAGAAAACCCCATAAGTTGGTTAATACAAAACACATCTGCTGTGAGAAAGCTGGATGACTTGTGAATAGTCCATGTTTTTTGCAAGAGACCTAGTGGGAGGATGAAGGTACCTTAGAAGGTGGCTCTTTGAGCAAAGGAAGTGACATAAATTGAATATCTTTGGAGTTAGGGTGAGGTCAACACAAAAAATACTGCAGCAAGAGGTTATATCTGGGTAGAATAGGAAACTCTAGTAATCTAGTTTTATTCCTTTTATTACTGCATATTAGTAGTATAGAACAGCAAGATTCACTTAGGTACATGAATATATCATGTTATTATTTTTTATACCTTGTCTCCTTTTCACTAATCACCTTCCTCATCTCTAAAGTCTAAGTTCTGAGCTGAGCTAAGCCACAGACACCTTCACCAGCCTTGTTGACTGCACTCTCACCCCTCCCCCATGGATGTGGGAGACAAGCTCTGCCTTAGATAGCTTCAAGGACCTCAGTGACCATGCCTAAGCCCCTGTACCCTCTCAGGAGCTGAGCTTCAGTGGCTTCAGTGACTACAACCTCACAGCCCACCCACAAGCGTGGGTATTGGGTTGGGTCCTGGGCAACTTCTGGAGCCTTGGTGACAATGACCTGCCCCCCACAACCTTATGGAAACTGGGCTGAATCTCAGAGAGCTTCAAGAACCTTGGTGACCCTTGCCTGCTCCTCCCCCACCAACATGGGAACCCTGGACAACTTCAGCAGTCATGGTGGCTGTGCCCTTGCCACTCCCCAAACTGCATGGGAACCAGGCTGCATCCTGACCAGCTTTGGGACTCTCAGTAGCCATGACCCATCCCCACTTGCAAACTCACAGAAGCTGGGCTGAACACTGGACAGCTTTGGGAACCCTGTGTGGGAGCCAAGCTGAATCTTGGATACAGAAGGTTTGGTCACCAAGCACCCACATTCCCCTACCAGTGTAGGAACCAACTGAGACCCTGAAAGATTCTGGAATATTGATGACCACATCCCACCCCCATTACATTAAGGAAGCCACACTGAGCACTGGGGGCATTCAGGTCCTTTCCCCGACACTCCCACACCATCATGGAAGTGAGGCCAAGCTCCAAAGAACCCCTGGAACTTGGAAAATGACAAAATGAAGGTGCAAAATGCAATCTTAGACCTATGCGCTACCTAGACCAAGCTCAGAAGACATCGACACAGAAGAGCATGGAAGTCATACACCTGAAAATTCTGAAATGATAGCAACTGAAGTGAATAAACAACTCCGTCAGGCAATAGAAGACATCAGATCAGTAATAATGCCTCAGGTGAAAAGAGAAATGACAACAATAATGAAAGAGTCGCTCAACACATCTAAAGAAGACATGGACAAGAAAGTAAAGGAGCATAGAAAAATGATGGAAACCTTGAATGAAGAGTAGAGGAAAGAATTAGAACGTATGAAACAGATTCAAACGGATATCCAAGAAATTGAAACTTCCAACGAAAGCTGGCAAAACCACTTGAATGAAGCCGAAGATAGATTTTCAAGTCTTGAAGACAGCACTACAGCTAATGATCATGAAAGGAAGGACCTCTTAAAAATAACAAGGAACCATGAAATAACAATTCAGTGGCTGAAAGAACATGCAAAGAAAACCAATTTAAGATTAATAGGTGTCAGTGAAACAGCAAGAGTCAACACAAATTACAGAAAAATACTATTTTGAGAAGTAATAGCAAAAAATTTCCAAGTCATGGATAAAGAATCAGACATTCAGGGAAGTGTGATATATAGAGCTCCAATTAGTTATAACCAAAATAAAACTACATCCAGATGCATAATAATCAAGATCCCAGAAATTCAGCAAAAAACAGAATAATAAAAGCCATTAGAGAAAACAAACAGATCACCTATAAAGGAAAGCCCATCAGGATCACAGCAGATTTCTCAACACAAAAGGTCAAGAAAAGAAAGTCTGGGAGTGAAGTATTTCAGGTCCTGAAAGAAAACAACATCCAACCCAGATTGATGTACCCTGAAAAATTATCTTTAAAAATTAATGGAAAATTAAAATATTTCCACAATAAAGATCAACTGGAGAAATTCAAGAGTACCAAACCAACCCTACAAAGAGTACTAAAAGTTATTCTAGAAAGGGATAAAACAGACCACAACTTCAAGAACAATAACAGAAAGGAACCACCAAGCAGAACAAGCAAGTAAACAGAGGGAAAAAGGAGGATCCAACAGCAGGAAAATAACATGACAAAGATAAGCCAGTACATACCAGTTATAGCCATCAATGTAAACAGTCTCGATGCACCAACCAAAAGAAGAAGACTAGCAGAGTGGATGAGGAAACAAAATCCAACTATATCCTGTATACAAGAAACATATTTAACTCAAAAGGAAATTCATAGACTGAAAATTAAAGGATGGCAAACAATGCTCCATATGACAGGAATCCAGAAAAAAATGGGTGGAGCTATCCTGTTTGTAGACAATGTGAACTTCAAACCAAGAATAATCAAAAGAGATAAATAAGGTCACTACATACTTGTTAGGGAAAAACTTCAAGAGAAAGAGATAAAAATCATAAATATCTATGCACCAAATACAGGAGCACCCAATTATATAAGACAAATTTTAACAGACATGAAAAATTAAATAAACAGTAACACAGTCAGAACAGGGTACTTTAACACCCCACTGTCACAAAGAGATAGATCAACTAGACAAACATTAGCAAATAACAGAGCTAAACCAAATGTATGAACAAATGGACTTAGTAAACTTTTATAGTGTTCCACCCAACTTCAGAATACACATTCTTCCCAGCTGCACATGAGATGTTCTCTAAAATAGTACATACCAACGCATAGAACATGCATAAGTAAATGCAAAGGAATTGAAACCATTCCATGAGTACTATCAGACCATAGCACAATGAAATGCAAAAGTAATGACAAAATAAATCACAAAAACCCCAGAAACACACCAAAAGTAAATAA
>NW_004955526.1:2062784-2081831 GCF_000276665.1 Chinchilla lanigera | reverse complement strand
TATATATATAATCAAATGAAAATACAGATACAAGTTATAGGAACCTGTGGGACACAATGAAAGCAGTCCTCAGAGGGAAATTTATAAAGGTGAATTCCCACATCAGGAAAACAGAACGAGGACAAATCAACATTCTAATGCTGCACTTCAATCTTCTACAAAAACAAGAGTGTGTCAAGCCCAAATCCCAAAGAAGGGAGGAAATAATAAAGATCAGGGCAGAAATTAATGCAGTGGAGACCAAGAAAGCAATACAAAGAACTAATGAATCTATGACTTGGTTCTTTGAAAGATTAAATAAAATTCATACACCCCTAACCAACTTTATCCAAAAAAGTAAAGAAAAACACAACTTCATGCAATGAGGAATGAAAAGGAAGAACTCACTACAGATCCTGCACAAATTCAGAAGATCATCAGTATCTACTTTCAAAATCTATACTGTCATAGGATGGAAAACACAGAGGAAATGGACAGAATCCTAGATGCATACAAATAACCAAAGCTCAATGAAGATGATATAAAAATCTTGAATAACTCAGTATCAGCCAGAAAAATTGAAAATGTAGTAAAAAACTTATCAATTTAGAAAAGCACAGGTTCTGATGGATTTAAAGTTGAATTCTACAACAAATTTAGAGAGATTTGATACCAAAGTTTCTCAAACTCTTTAATGAAATTGAAAGGGAAGGAATTCTCCCTACCTCATTCCTAGAGGGAAAATATTATCCTGATACCAAAACCAGAGAAAGAGAACTACAGGCCAATCTCTATTGAATATAGATGCAGAAATCCTTAACAAAATACTATCAAGCAGAATGCAGCACATCATCAAGAAGATTACACACCATGACCAAGTGGGATTCAACCCAGGAATGCAAGGATGATTCAACATGCAAATCAATTAATGTAATACACCATGTCAATAGAACCAAAGACAAAAATCACATGATCATTTCAATAGATGGAGAAAAAGCTTTTGAAAATCTAACACTCATTCATGATAAAAACCCTACAGAAAATTGGCATAGGTGGTCTTTATCTCACTCTGATAAAAGCCATCTATGACAAATCAATGGTCAACATCATATTAAATGGGCAAAAACTGAAATCTTTCACTTTAAAATCAGGAACAAGACAAGGGTTCCACTCTCACCACTTCTATTCAACATAGTTCTGGAAATATTATCAAGAACAAATAGACAAGAGAGAGATATAAAATGAATAAGGATAGGAAAAGAAGAAGTGAAATTATCATTACTTGTAAATGACATGATACTGTACATGGAAACCCCAAAAACTCCACTAAAATACTTATAGATTTAACAACCAAATTCAGTGGCCTAGCTGGATATAAAGTCAACACTCAGAAATCAATAGTTTTCCTGTATACAAACAACAAACAGACTGAAAGTGAAATTAGGGAAACCACACCTCTCACAATAAAATCTAAAAAGATGAACTACTTAGGAATCAACCTAAAAGGGAAGTAAACGATCTATACAGTAAAAATTACAGCACTCTGAAAATCAAAGAAGATTTCAGAAAATGGAAAGATATTCCATGCTCATGGATAGGGAGAACCAACATTGTGAAAATGGCCATACTCCCAAAATTATTGAACAGATTCAATACAATCCCAATTAAAATACTATTATTATACCTCACAGATCTAGAGAAAACATTCCTAAAAATTCATCTGGAACCAGAAGAGGTCTAGAATAGCAAAGGCAATCCTAGGCAACAAAGGAAAGGCAGAAGGCATCAAAATCCCTCACTTGAAATTATACTGCAAAGCTACTGTGATAAAATCAGCATGGTACTGGCAAAAAAACATGCTTGAAGATCTATGGAACAGATTAGAAGATTCATACACAACTACAAACTGAAACATTTTATCTTTGACAAAGGGGTCAGATATAGTCACTGGAAGAAAGATAGCCTCTTACATAAATGGTACTTGAAAAACTGGCTTTCCACATGCTGAGGACTAAACCTAGACCCATGTCTATCAATATGCACTAAAGTAAAAATTGATCAAAGATCTAAATGTTAAAACAGGAACATTAAACGTACTGGAAGAGAAAGTAGTTAAAAATCTTGAAGACACAAGGTCAGGCAGAGAGTTCATGAACAAAAACCAAACTGCATGAGAAATACTTCAAAGAATCAACAACTGTGATGTCTTCTTATCGAAAAGTTTTTGCACATCAAAGGAAATCACCAACAGACTAAAAAGAAAAGCCATGAATTGGGAAAAAATTTTAGCCAACTGTCCCTCAGACAAAGGACTTTTATCTAGAACATATAAAGAATTAAAAAAATCAGGTCCCCAAGATTTAAAAACCCAATCCCTAAATGGGCATCTTAGATGAATACATACTTCTCAGATGAAGAAATACTAATGGTGAATAAATATATGAAAAAATGTTCAACATCGTTTGTCATTTGAGAAATGCAAATTAAAAGAACATTGAGATTCCATCTCACCCCAAAAAGAATGGCTATCATTAAGTAATCAATCAATAAGAAATGCTGCAGAGGCTATGGGTGAAAAGGAACACTTCTCCACTGCTGGTGGTAGTGTAAACTGGTGAAACCACTGTGGAAATCAGTCATAGAGATTCCTCACAAAACTAGGATTAGAAGTCCAATTTACCATCATATCACAGCGATATATGTGCACCCATGTTTGTACTAGCACCATTTGTCATAGCTAAATCTTGAAATCAACCCATATGCCCAAGAACTGAGGAGTGGATAACAAAGATGTGGTATTACTTGGCTATAAAAAAAGATAAACTCTAGACTTTTATAGGTAAATAGATACAATTAGTGACCATAATCATAAGTGAAATAAATCACACCCACATGTATAAACAGCATATTGTCTCCCTAATGTAAGAACCTATAAAAGTAAATAAAACCCAAAATGTACAATAGATATTAGGAAAAGGATAGAAATTGCTCAAAGGAAGGAACAACTGGGATGAGGCAAAGAAGACAAGGAAATAAAGAAGGAAGGGAAACTATATATATTGATAACTGGGACAACTTATGTCTAAGGGTTTGTTGAAAGGAACAGTTAATGCTTAATTGCTTTTTGACCAATTTTGCATGCTTATGTCTGGTAATCTGAACAAATAATTTGAGGTTAACAATATGCAATATAGCAGCCACTGGTGAATTCCTACCACCTTGTCTAGTGCAAGTGTATTGTTTCTAATGTTTTTTAATTATTTTTCATTCTCTCTAATTGTTTGATCAATCTTGCATTCTTACATCTGGTAATCTGAGCAATTTCACTGAAGATAACAATATGTAATATAACAACCACTATTAATTTTTATCATTTTGTTTTGAAACCCTGTACCTTTTTTATTGTTTTTGCTTTGCTTTTTTGGTCTGTGTTGTTGTTATTTTGCTGTTGCTCTTTTTAAAATTCTCTTTAACATAAAAGGAAGTATACCTTGTAACTTCCTGTCGTCTTTCATTTATTTATTTTACATTGCTCATAGAAGACATGATACTTAGGTTTTGATTCTGGCTTACTCATTTAACGTAACGATTTCTAAGACTATTGATTTTTTGGTAAGCGACATGTTTTCGTTCTTCTTTGTGGCTGAATAACATTCCCTCATTTGCATATATGTATAACATTTTCCTCACCCTTTCTCCTGCATTTCCTGAGGGCTCTTCTAACAGCCATCACTATTGGCAAATGTTCTGTTGTGGGCTTGAGAATTTTTAGCTACATTAATATGTTCACTTAGCTTATAACGAGTTTTGTGTGGACCTCAAAAGGATCTGATCTAAGTATGTTTAAACTGACTTTTTATCTGCAAATCAGTAAAATTTGTTTAAGAATGTACTTTTCATTTTTTATCCCAGAAAATAATTATTGAATACTGGTAGGAGGTTGTTTTGTGCCCTATTCTGGAATTAGAGTATGTTATGGTTTGTCTGTGTGTCCCCCCAAAGCCTCATGCGGCCATGGGGCAGGCTTTTAGAGTTGATTGATTATGGATGTGAGAGCTACACCCACCTTGGGGTGGATAGTTTGCATATGTAAGGGAGAGGAAAAGGGTGCTTGAGGCCATTCCACCCTTTTGTGTGTTTGTTGCTTTGCTGTGTTCTGTGCCAGGAGCTGTAGCCCTCTGCCATGTTCCACTCTGCCTTATAATCTGCCAAGTATGGACTGAAACCTCCACAAACTGTAAGTGAAATAAACCTTTCCTTCCTTAATTTTGGGCGTCAGGTATTTTGTCCTTGCAACAAGAAAAAAGTAACCAAGACAGAGTACTAAACTCATAAGCTTACATGTAAGTGCCCTTGGCTGGGACTCTCAAATTGGAGGAGGAGATAGTTTATGATCATACAGAAATATAGATGTAAATAAATATTTAATTTGCTATTGCAGTATGTGCCAGAATGGAGAAATGCAGAGAAAGCTTGTCAACTCAGAGGGTTGACTCTTAGGAAGATTCTATAAGCTATTCTTTCAGGAAAAAAGAATTTCCTTTTTGTGTTCTTTTTTTAAGTTGGTACATTTCAGATATAGATAATATAACATTCATCATAGAGAGTTTGTACCAGAATGATGTATCTTGTTTCTTTTTCCTCATTCTGCTCCCCTCCCTTTAACCTCTCTTCCCCTCCTTATTAACAAAAGCCTTGTTTCCATTTTTCCTTCTATTCTTTCTTTCTTGCCCTTCTTTCTTTGCCCCACCCACTTCCTGATCCCCCTCTCATTTGAACATTTTCTTCCCATTTCCCAATGTCTGTTATATATTTTGGTCCTTATTTACACTATCAATTTCTTACACCAGAGAAACTGTGAAGTATCTAAACATGTGTTTCTGATTTACTTCACTTAAGATTATGGTCTCAAAGTGCACCCATTTAGCTAGAAATGACTCAAGCTCATCCTCCTTTATGGCAGAGTAGTACTCCATTGTGTAAAAAAATACATTTTTTTTTATCAGTTCCTAAGGTGATAGGCTTTTGGTGTGTTTCCAAGATTTAGCTATTACAAACTGTGATGCGATAAACATGGGTTTGTATATATTGCTGTGGTGTGATACTTTTAATTCTTTCAGGAAGATACCAAGAATGAGAATATCATGGACAAATTTGATCTTTAGGTTTTGGTTTTTGAGGAATCTCCAAATAGGCTAGAAATACTTGTTTTATACTTAAAATTCATAAATCATAGTTTCAAAAGCTAGTTAGTAGAAGACCTAAATTATGGTCTCATTCTGCAACTGAGCTTAGCAAGAATTTATACATGGTGAAGTGGTTTTACCTTTCTGAACTTGTTTCCTGAGCTGTAAGACAAAAACCAGGGGCTCCTGGGTATTTTTATTAAACAATCTGATGTCCTCTGGTAGACTGGCAGGTTCATACAATACTGTGGAAATTTGTTCAGTGAGCATAAGTATGTTCATCTAGTAGTCACTGTGTTCTCCTTCATTATTCAAACATTTGTTATGTGTTTTAATCACCATGATGGCGAGAAAGCAGATATGGTAGAGAAGTAAGTCTGATCTCAGATAATATTTTAACAATTTCATTTCTATATATACTAATACATTTGCTATACAAAATATAATGCCACTGAAGGATTTGGGTATAAATTTGTACAATTTTATTAAAACTTCCCATTTTGTTTTTGTCCCTCAATTAGGTGTTCATTAATTTACTGGTGTTAGCTTGAAATAAATAGTCCTTAAATAAACTATCATGTGTAGTTAATCATCACCCAGAAAATATCTTAAAATCCTCCCATGGCTTCTATTTCTATTAGAATATGATATCAACTTCTCACTTTGATTTAATAGAAATTTATGAAGCAGCTTTGACTTCAGTCTGACTCACTTTCTTTTCAGTTTTTAAAATACTGTAAGGCCTCTCCTGAATCAAGAGTGTGTATAAACTACTTTCTCTCATTGAGAAAGCCCAGGCTTTGATCTTTCTTTGTCTTGTGTTTTAATTTTTTCTGAGCAGTATTAGAATTTATTCATTATGATTATGTCCATATGAGCAGCATTAGAATCTTTATTGATAAAAACAAAAGAAAAGAAGAAGGAATGGATATCTATCTCTCTATCTATCTCTCTATCTACCTATATATATATATAGAGAGAAAGAGAGAGAGAGCCCTTGGAAAACTGTACCTCTGAAGTCTAATGGTTTATTAAAAGGAACTGTAGATGCCTAATTTGTTTTCTCTTTTAACCAATTCTTCAGGCTTATGTCTGGAAATCTTAACAACTAATTTGAAGACAACAATATGCAATATAACAACCGTTGGTGAACTCCTAGACTCCATCTTGTCTAGTGAAACTCTGTGTTGCTTTTAACGGGTTTTTTATTTTTATCCTTTATTCTCTTTAATAGTTTGATCAATCTGGCATTCTCACATCTGCTAATCTGAGCAGCTTCATTGAAGATAACAACATGTAATATAACAACTGTTAATTCCTATCATTTTTTTTGAAATCCTGTATCATTTTTATTATTTTTGCTTTGTTTTGCTTTTGTTTATGTTTTTGGTATTTTGCTATTGTTCTTTTTATTATTCTCTTTTAAAAACCATATTTTATCACTGATTTATGTTTTGCCTAAAATAAAGAAATAACTTAAGTAACTAAAATGTAGCAAGGATAAGAACTTATTAAAAACACATGCATCTGGATCCCAGGGTTACCATCACAAATGAGAACAGAGTTTTGTACTGAGCTTTCGAACAGCCAGGATAATTGATTCATGTCTTAGCCTGAATGTTAACTCTCTGTGGGATTTTGACTCTTCTTCACAAATCTGCTCTTGTGCTGCTAACTTTCTTTAGAGAATCTTACTTCTTTCATTGCGTTTATCTTTTCCATTTATATATGTTTTCATTTTCAGCTTTTTTCTCAGAATTTTTTATGTTTTGCACATCTACCAAGGTGTCTGACACAATAGCTGTGTGTGTATTTTAGAAACTTAAGGATTTTGTTGTGTAAACAATCAGTGTTATCAAATCCAATGCATAAACTGTTGAATCTGAGCTCTAAACTTTATCTACGCACAGGGGGTTTGAATCCTACCAGCCCGACCTAAACTGAGCTTGTTTCAGCATAAAGTAATTCAGCGGTAACCAAGATGAAGTCCATGAGGCAGAGTTAAGAAATATAAATCTCTTCACCACAAATAAATTATCTTTTACATTTTAGACATCTTACTATTTTTTTTCAGACGCTAAATAATACATCACCATTTACACATACACCTGACACTTGTTTAAGATATTCTTGTCAAGGTATAAATTTAATTTGAAAGAAATGTCCAAAAAAGAGTCATTTTCTTGTATACACTGATTTGATATGGAAAAATGATTTAAAATTTTAATATGAATATTACTAAGTTCAAATTAAAAATACTTTTAAGTCCAGAACATTGTAGTATCTCACAAACTAGTATGCGAACATTTTCATTTCATTATTGGCATCCACTCAGATTTTCAAACCAAGAAGAGACTAAAATGAATATTTAGATTATTGGAAGTCATTTTAAGAGCTATATTTATGTTTTAAGATACAAAGCCTCATGTACTAATGTATTTTAGACAGATAGGATTATGTGCTGTAGTAGTTTCTGTTGGGGAGTTCAGATTTGTCTTTTGAACAGTCCCTTGCTAGATTTTAGATAGTATGAAGGAAACTTCATTTTTAGCTTAATGGAAAAATTTAAATCTCTTCATGCATCTTACATCATGACATCCACTATTACACTGATAATTGTGCTTTATTTAGCCATATCGGCATAACTACAAAAGGTGTTTTTCTCTGTATGTGTCCTTTCCATAGCCACTTAATCAAGTGTCTTATTAGCTGGCTACATCTAATCTCATTTCTTTTTTCTTACTGTTTAACAATGGCCTCAGTTGTAGGAAACCTTATCTGCTTCATTGTCATCAATCATTAAAAATAGGAAATAAAAAATCAGGATTTTGTATAAATTGGTTGAAAATGTACATTGTTTTATTGGTCCAATTTTGAGTCCTGAACCTCTTCATTTTCATTCAGAGAGCAAAAAGTGCAGTACTTTATATTCACCACAGACAATATCATGCAAATACATTTATGCTTCACCAACTTATTCACGAGTTCTATGCAATGCTTTCCATATTTTCACCTTTTTATAATTTATTCAAAAGTACATATGCAAACAGTACTATAACCTTTGAAGCAGGAAATCTGTCTCTAGGTAATATTGCCGTCCTGTCAGAGTCGCCCAGCTAAGTGATATTGATGGTACTTTAATGATAGAAACTAATTACAGGGTTGAGCTGTTTCTCACCATTGTGTGCCACCATGTTGTCACATTGCTTTCAGCTCCAGCGCTCCCTGCCACTTGTCTCTCAGGGAAGTTTGGCTTGTAATTGAAGTACGTGCATGTTTAGTTCGTCTTGACATGTGTGTATGTGTGTGTGTGTGTGTGTGTGTGTGTGTGTCTGTGAGAGAGAGAGAGAGAGAGAGAGAGAGAGAGAGAGAGAGAGAGAGAGAGAGAAAGGTTTTTATTTTGCTATCTTGCTGATCCCAGCTTGTGATGACTGGCTAGACTTAATCATTTTATTTCCCAAGTTCTCCTTCTCCTTCTCTAGGAGTATTTCACTGAAATGGATGTTTAAAGTACTGAAATTATGCATCTTAGAGCTGTTGCTGACCATTAATTAAATATGGTAAGGATAATTTGGAGTCTGTTAATTTTTAAAATACTATACAGCATGTTTACATGAATCTACAAAGTATAGCATATTTACATGAATCTATGTGCAAATGCAAAATATTGCTATAATTAATGTAAAGTTAGATAAAATGTATGTAATATGATTATTCTTAAAAACAAAATTTTGAAGTAGTTATGAGCAGGGAGAGGAGGAAGGTCAAAAATGAAAAGGACTAAGAAATGTTAAGAAATGGTTACAAACTAATAAACCAAGTAGGAAAATAACTAAAATCGAGGTGATGATTTTTGTATCTTACAACCATGGAAGTTATGATAGAATCAGTGAAAAACAAGAGTTAGAGAGAGGCTGTGATCAAGAACTGCAAAAAGAAATACATTTTACTTTGTGGTCCATTGTATGCATATAAACACATACATGTGCACACATACTTGAAAACTGTTTCAAGAAACAGTAGTTGTAATATGTTACATACTCTGACCTATATTTCAGATTACTGGACTTCAGTTTTTAAGATGAGCTTCAGTTTCACAGCATGACTTAGCAGAAAGTTGTCTCCTTGTTCTCCTAACCCTACATAGGCACCACCTGTCTCACTGCCAAAATTCTGCATCAGAACAATGCATTTGTTCTAAATAATGAATCCACATTGCTTCATCATTATCGCTGAAATCCACAGTTCATATTGTAGTTCTTAGTACTGAACATTCTGTGGGTTTTCCTGATCTAAAACGAGTACAGAATAACTCCTCTGTGTCTACGGCCAGACCACCCTGATCGTGCCCGATCTCATTTGATCTCGGAAGCTAAGCAGGGTCGGGCCAGGTTAGTACTTGGATGGGAGAATAACTTCTCTGTGCCCAAAATCCTGTGCTTTACCTGTTAGTCCCTTCTTCCCCACTAATTAGTGGTAATCACCAATTTTTTTATTATCTCTATAATTTTGCCCTTTCCGGATGTCATATAGCAGGAATCATGTAGTATGTAGGATTTTTAGACTGCTTCCTTTTACTTTGTAATATGTATTTTTGTTTCCTTTCTGTCTTTTTGTAGCTTGGTAGCTCATTTTTTTTCTCACTGTGGAAAATAGTTTTATGTCTTCCTGCTCAATTTATATACCTTTAATTTCATTTCCATGTCATATTTAAGTGCTTCAGAATTCCATTTCAGTGTTGAAAAGGAGCAGGGACAGGGCTGTCTTTGCCTTACTCTTGATCATATCAGTAAACCATCTACTCTCTCACTGCAAAGTTAGCTGTTAGCTGTAGATATTTTTGTAGGCATTCTTCTTCAAATTGAAAAAGATCTCCTCTATCCCTAGTTTGTTGAGGTTTTGTACCTGAATAGTTACTGGACATTTTTCAATTTTTTTCTGTATCCATTGATACAATTTCATAAATTTTCCTTACCCTATTGATGTTGTATTGATACTGAAATACTGAATCAACGTTCTACACCTGGGATAATTTCGACTTTGCCATGATGTCTAATTCTGTTCAGACATTACTGGATTCATATTACCAGTAATTTGTTGAGGACTTTTGCATCATACCCTCTAGTGGCGTTGGTGTGCAGTTTTTTTGTATTATCTTTGTCTGCTTTTGGTGTTGGTGTAACATTAGTATCACTGAATGAGCTGGAGAGTAGTCACTCTCTTTTATCTTCTGGAAAAGACTATAGAGAGTTGCTATAGTATCTTCCCTAAATGTTTGTAGAATACACCAGTAAACCAATTTAGACTCATGATTTCTGTTGGGAAAGTTATTAGTTACTGATTGAATTTCTTTAATCACTAGATATGTAAGTCCATGGTACAGTACTTGTCTTGCATGTTAGAGGCCCTGGGTTCAATTCCCAGCACTGACAAACAAAATAAAACACCCTCTTGCCAGAAAAATCTTTTCAATATATGTAAACCTATTCAGACTATTTATGCTTTTTATGGACTAAAATGGGTTAGACTAACTTTATTTTATTAGTACACGTTTTCAGTACATTCACTGTGTGGAGCTGGTACATATAGATAGATTTCACCTGTTAACCCTTTTTCTTTCCCTCTTTCCTCTCCTCTCTGTCCCTCCCCTCCCTCCATAGATGCTACTTCTTCTTTATTTTTTCTTTTTAATTCTATTTTACTACTCCGTGTGTGCATGACACAGTGCTTACATTCCTTGTTTTTTTTTATTTTTGTTTTTTCACAGTGCTTACACTCCTGAGCGGAGTTGGTACGTGTACATCACTCATTTTATTTCTTCTTTCACTCCTCCCTCCCCCACGCCCCCCTTCGGTTTCTTCTTACGTGGGCTTTGGAATAGCGCGCCTTCCAAACGTTGCCTTTCATCTAAGTTGTCTCACTTTTGGCATAGTTGTTCACAGTTATCCTGTGCTTTTCATGTCCTTGGGATCTGTGGGAATACAGTAGTCCCTCCATTCATTATTTATATTCGCCGCTGTTTCTTCTCGGTGCTGAGTTAGCCTGACTAGAGGTTTATTGAACTGAGAGATCTTCTGAAAGACCAACTCTCTGTTTTTATTTTTTCTGGTGACTTTTTGTTTTTAATTTTATTAATTTCTATTTTTAAACTTTTCTTCTGATTTTTTTTACAGTTAATTTGTTCTTTTACCTAATGTGGAATCATAGAGGTTTGATTTTTCAGTCTTTCTGCTTTTGTGATATTTACACCAATATTACACGTTTGTATTGAATATTTAAAGTGACTATTGATACTGGTGACTTCATATTTATTAGCTCTGTCACTATTTTCTACTTGTCCCCCTTGTTCTTCAGTTTTATTTTTAATCTCCAGACTTTTTTGTCTTTTGTAGCTTTAATTGAGTATTTCATGTTTCTATTTTCTTTTCTTTCTTAGGGTGTTATTTTTATATTTTTCTATTCTGTAGCAGTTGTCCTAGAGTTTACAATATACAGTTAAAACTAATTTAAATTACTTTCAAATAATACTACACTGTTTCATGTGTTATGGAAATACTTTAAAATAACATATTCTATATTATTTACTCAGGTTTTTTGTATTATTGCTGTCATTCATTTTGCCAGTAAATAAGTATCTATGACCACATCTAGATATATAAGCATATATAGGCAAATTCCTATTTATTATTGTTATTTTGAACATGCTATGTTCAGCCAGATCAATGGAAAAAAAT
Source organism: Chinchilla lanigera (assembly GCF_000276665.1). NCBI lineage: Eukaryota > Metazoa > Chordata > Mammalia > Rodentia > Chinchillidae > Chinchilla > Chinchilla lanigera. Next base: position 2,069,932 of record NW_004955526.1, on the reverse strand, counting down.
CAGTTTTCTTATTGTACCTTTGCTTATTTATTCTCGACACTCTTCCTTTTTTGTGTACCTCCAAACTTCTGACCTATAAATCAGTTTACTTCTCCTGAAGGATGTCAATATTTATTGAAAGCTATGTATACTGGTAACAAATTCCTTCAGTGTTTTTTTCTGGAAAAGTTATTATTTTTCCTTCACATGGAAAGATCATTTTGCAGGGTACAGAATTCTAGTTCAGGGGTTTTCTTTTTGTCTCAAAACTTTAAATATTTCACCGCACGTGCTTGTGGCTTGCATGGAGTCTGAGCTTCTGCTGTCATTCTTATTTTTCTTCTCCATATGTATTAGTTTTCCTCTCTGTCTTCTTTCGAGTTTTTTCCTTTATCTTGGTATTCTGAAGTTTGATGCTATATGTCTGTGTGTAGGTTTTGTTTTTGTTTTTAAGCATTTCTCCTACTTGAGTTTTCTGATCCCCCATCATCTGTAGTTTTATATCAGATGTTAATTTCTGGGAAATTATCAGTCATTTTTGATTTAAATATTGCTGCCATTTTATTTTCTCTTTTTTGGTAATTTATTAAATGTATTGACATCCATTTATTTCACAGTTCTTAAATATTTTTTGGAGGTTTCTTACTGTATTTTCTCTGCTTTTTTTCTTTTTGGAAGTTTGCATTGCCATTTGCATGCTCGGATTATTTCTGAGCTGTGTCTGTCTGCCAAAGGACCGACCAAAAGCACTGTTCATTTATGTTACAGCATATTTTTAGTTTTCAGCATTTCTTTTTACAGATTTCTTGCACTATTTATCTCTCTGTATTCGTTACTCATTTGTTCTTGGATATTGTTGGCACTCTTTGCATTAAAATGTTAGCGTACAGCTTTCCTAAATCCCTAGTCTGATAATTCCAACTTCCCCCCATATCTGACAGTGCTTATGATGCTTTTTTGGGTTGTTTAATCTGTGTTTTTTTACTTTGTAGTATATGCATTTTTTGTTGAAAGATAGGCATGATATACTGGGTCAAATGAACTGCAGGAAAGAAATGCATTTAATAGTGTAGTAGTTGAATGTGGGGGAAGAGAGGCTGGCTATCATTCCTTGAGTGGATCTAAGTCTTTGGTGAAACCTTGCCTCTGGATGCTTTTCAGTACTGATATCTTCTAAATGAACAAAGGTGTTCATCCACCTGTGATGCAAACTGAGAGGCAGCCAACTTTGCTGTGGCTGTCAAATATGTACTGTCAAACTATCCTTTGTATGGGAGACATTGCTTATAGATTAGGATATAGCTCTAGGAAAACTTTCTTAATAATTATACAGTAACATTTAAGTCTGTCTTGATTTTCAGAGGCTCCCTGTATTAGGTTTGGGGTACATCAATAAGTTTGGCAAATCATCCCACAGGAACACCCAGGATACCTGGTCAACACAGAAGTTCCTGTCGTCCAGGGGAATGGAGCGATTCTGGCGTCTGCTTCCCACTAGCTCTTCCTCCGTGCTTCACTACCAGCAGAGCCAGCATTGCCAGTGACATGACAGCTGCTGTGCAAAACTGTAATGTTTTGAAGAGCAGAGGAGAAGACGAGGAAGAGATGTGACAATGTAAGAGCTCCGTGTGCAGGGACATTTTCCCAGGCCATGGAACCTTGTCCACACGCAGGCGCAGTTAGGATGACTGTCCTTCAGTTTGCCTGGGGCTGAGGCTCCCCTGGAGATGGCACTTCCAGGGTTAAATTTTTTGGGGGGAGCAAGTAGAACACATTGGTTATTTTACATTTTGTTCTCAAAGTTCCATAAAACTGTGCAGAATATCTCATTTGTCTTTGTTACACTTTCATTTTTAAAATTCCACATTAGTTTGAATTAGGCAAAGCAGATAAAGAGGCAAACAGAATCTGGGTGTCTAAAGGGTTAAAATAAGTTAGTTTAAACTTATGACCCTCACCTTAAAAGTCATCTACTATAAGCTTGAAGGGAATGGGAGCTTGGGTACGATGTACAAAGGAGTCCAATGGAAGGGATTGGAGTTAGGGGCCACTTTATATTCCTAAAACAAAAGCAATTTCATCACCTTCCCGAAGTGGAGTGCAGAAGGTCCATGGAACACGGGGGCAGGACACAGCCCTGGGGGTCTCAGGGACTCAGAAAGAGGCAGAAGGAATTATGTTGAAGAGAAAGAAAGTCTACTTTGAAAGAAAGATAACCCTCCACTCAGATTCAAAAGGAAAACCTTCTATAGAGATCATGTTTACTACCCCTTTTGCCTCTGCAGCCTCAGTTTTCCCTTTCTTATTCATGCCAGGAATCCCAGGTCCTAAGACCCCATTCAAGGTTAGATTATCACCAGTCACAGTGTAAGCCTCTGAGGTTTATTGAGGTTTATTGTAGAAAAGAGAAGTAAAGTTTTTCTCTCTCTCTCATGAAGTGTATAATTGTATGTGTGTGTGTGTGTAATCAATAAAGTTAATTGGCTTTACAGTATATTACACAGGATATATGCTTAAAGAATGAGAGAAAGTAGGGAAAGAGGGTAGGAAAAAAAAGACAGGTTATGTTCATAAAGACCTCATCGAAGAGGTGAAGTACAGAAAAAGAATAAAAAAGGATGCCTTATAAATCAGGACATACCCATTGGATATTACTTTGAAGGCTTAGTTTTGTGCAGTTAGTTCATCTGTGCAAAGCTTTTCTTCTAAATAAACAACTAATAAGGGAAGGACCATAAATGCAGTTGAAAAATGTTAAAGGGGCAAACAGATAAAAGATCAAGCTTACCTATGTTTATAAATCTGTATCACTGCCATTTTGTTTTGTTTTAATTTGCCTGGAACTGACCAGAGAAATACTTAACTCTGCAGCTTACTTTCACCCTTAGGCACTATATTTTGTAAAGAAACCATAAACGAGAGTTTCTTTTGACACAATTCAACCTTTTCTTTTGTTTCTGAGAAAATAGACATCTTTCAAGCAGAGTTATAGGAGCTGGCAGCTTCAGACATTAAATTGCATTGGACATAAAACTCTTATTTGAAAATAACTTGTTTAAACATTGTATTACAGTTGCAGGAAATTTATCTATTAGTGACATCAGTAGGTCTCACATCAGCGACTCCTAATTTCCTACACATCTCTAAACCACCAAAAATACATTATTTTATTGAATGCCAGCATCTTTTGTTTTTCAGACATCCAAAGCTGTAATAATACAATCTTCTTAATATAAAAATGTTCCTATTGAGTAAGAGAGAGACTCTGAACTTCCTAGCATTTAAGGTAGATTTTTATTTTACTAAATGTAATAGATATTGACATTTACTACAGATACTGTAGCACAAGACTTCTGTTATCTGAAGCAAAGCACCACTTGAAGAACACATAGAACAACAGCTTTTCTGGAATTATTTTGGCTACGAATTCCCCTGAGGGGATGGGCAAAGTAAGGACACAAGTTTGGTATTGTATCATAGACATTCATGTGATGTAATTTGCAAGAAAATTTTAAATTATTTTACTGTCTTTGAAACACCAATGATTAATTAATATGCAACCAACAGATAAAGTATATTGTCTATGGAATCTTTTAATTTTTGGAAACTAACAAGAAATAAATCATCTGACCTAGTTCCTCAGGAACATCAGCACACAGGTTCTGTCTGTAGGGGTCTGTATATCAGAGTTTAGGGTAAGTGTGAAAATGATGCAGTACTTTGCGACAAAAGTCTGTGGGGGTGATCTTTTTTTGGTGGTTCTGCTATCACTGAGTGTAGAGCAAAAAGGTCACCCTTGAAGAGAGCAGCATGGAGTTGCTTAAGCTTATGCTCTTATTGCTGAGCTCAGCACTTAGTAAAATTATTATATTGGCATCACCATTAATTCTCTTCCAAGTGTTGACCTGGTGGGGTTGCCTTGCCTACCTCTCAGTCTCAGCCTTCAGACAATAAAAGAACAAAAAGAACAACTATAAGCTCAAAAAAGCTAAATAAGTGAAAGCAATTAATTCATGATGAGTAATTTCCTTAAGAAATGTTTTGATTTCTTAATGATTCTTTTCTTTCATGAAAGGGGAAAGGGCATTGTAGTTAAAATTTATCAAATTCTCCTGTTTTTATCTATTGATAGCCCTTTCCCACAATTACTTCCAAGTGGCAGCCTGCCATGTGCTGATCTGGCAAAAACTTCTTATATTAAACTTTGTTTATACTGTACAAGATGCATTTGTACACTATTCTACAGTAATAGCTGGGTTATCTCTGAACCACCATTAGTTTTTCAATTATTCAGAATAATTTCAAAAACAAAGCAGAGAAATAACAAAAGAGACATAGAAAGAAAAGAAATCTTCGACTAGCAAGAAATAATTACCTATCAAGTAGTAGAAATTAACCACACATGTCTCATAGAGGTTTTGAACATGGCACCTGCCTCTCTGTGAGTACTTGGCCCAAGGGTAAGAGAAGAAAGAGTCTAATGCTCATTTCCTGCACATACTCAAATCCATCTGTGGTGTTGTGATTGAACACAGGCCTCATATGCTAGGCAAGCACTCTATCAATGAAGTACGTGCCGGTCCTAAACCCCCATGAGTTCCCCAGTATGTACCTACTAATGGATAACATTGAATATTTTCCTTAAAGACTTCATACTCAAGTAAGAAACTACTATATGAAAGGCATGTACGTGTGTGCTTTGGTACATGTATTGATGTATACATATAAACACACACGTATACCTGCCATATATGAATACATAATTATGATATAATTATATTACACAATACAATACAAAGTTATGGTAATAATCTGTAGTACAACTAACATTACTAATTTAATTTATAATACAAAGTATACAAATTCAAGCTACAAATACAAACAATAGAGTGTGACATATGCTCTAGTAGACATTTTTATAAAAGGCATTTTTCTTTCTCGGTATTACACTGTAGGAAGAGTCAGAAGAGAAGGATTTCTTCAAACAGACTTCTTAAGTCTTTCAAAGAGAAGGTCAAGAAAGATGGGGTCACACTCTATACACTAAAACACTGAGTACCAGAACAAGAGCAAGAGAGAACCACAGTGCAGGTGAGAAGCGGCGACAGCTGAAGTGTAACATCTGGGTGCTTAGACCTTTACACAGGAGCAGTGAGTGTGAGAGGTCGGTTTGAGATAAATGAGAAGACACGTGATTATGACTGGAGCTCACGATGTAGAGGGACCACTCCCACCAAACTCCGTGGCATACGCATGCTGTGGTGGATTAACAACTGGTGGTCAGCTTGTAACACCCAGCTGAACTGAACCAGCATGGTGCAGGATGCAGGAGGCCCACCTGGGGATTGTTGAAGGCTGCATAAGAGGTAGAACTGGAGAAGAAGATAAGCTGTTGGGTGCTGTTAGCAGCTGTAAGGACCTGTTGGTTTTCCTGGAGGACATTGTCACGCTGGCTTTCCTGATGAACTTGGCTGTTCTCATTGTGGAAGGAGCTCAGGACCTTACTGTTGCTGGGAATGGCTTTGATTCACTTTGGGGGAGGTCTGGTCCTCACTTTAAGGTCACTTCCTGGCTCCAGAGGGGAAAATGGTGCACTGCTCAGTCTCCTGGAGAAGCTTGTCATGTTGGCTTTCCTGATGAACTCGGCTGTTCTCATGTGGAAGAGCTCGGGATCTCTCTGTTGCTGAGGATGGCTGTGGCACCTTTCAGGGGAGCTCTGGTTCTTACTTTGAGCATCGCTTCCTGGCTCCAGTGCAGATCCCTCAGCTTGCTAGCACAGATCCTTCATCCGGCTGCACAGGCTTTCTAGCTTCCACCACTGACCTTTGGGCCTTCCCAGTGCAGATCCATGAAAGAGGCCTGCATGAGATATTGTTACAGGCTCTAGGCCTCCAGCTGGACTCATAGGAGGTATTGTTATGGGCTTTAGATCTTTAGCTGGACTCATGCAGGACATTGTTGTAAGATCCAGGCCCTCAGCTGGATTCTTTGGTCTTTAGTGTGTGGCCAGATTTCTTCAATCTCTTTTTGTATGTGAACCTTTGGGAGACTATTACAAAAAAAATCTTATAAAATATGTGTTCTGTATTATATTATTTCCCTTGCAAAACCCCAAGCTACAGCACACATCTCTTCTTGAGTCTCTTTAGGATGCACAGGTACCTGGAGATGACTGTCCATGCATGTGCATGCTTGCATGGGTGTGGGTAAGTGCATGCAAACTTGTGGAGATGTATCTACTTTTTGTGCCTATGTCTCTGTTGAAGGAGGGTGCAGGAGGGGGAAATCTTACACAGCATGAGACTAGTTATAAATTATGTTTTGATGTTTTACATATTCAAATAACTTCAGCTCTGCAGAAGATGCTTTTGCCAGAATAAATAACAATCCTCCCACTGGCGAGGGAGGAAAATAGTAAAAAAGTATTTTTTACTGTTTATACTTTTTACTGTTCATAACTTCTTTTTAATGATCATAGTATGTTTGCTATTCATAGTTTCATATTTGGAGAAATGTTTTAAATGTTTGTAGATATAATTGTTTTGTGAATTGAGATTATCCTAGTTGATGTGCTTTTGTTAAAATTTTTATCCTATTAAAACATGTATCAAAATCACTTTGGGCTTCTGTAAATAAGGTGCTGAACTTTAATGAGTTTTAGATTTAAAGAAATAGCCATTGTTAAAATAGAAAACTCAACTGGCATCTGGCTTGCATTCCTTTCATCCATATTGTTCATTAGTTCACAAAAAACTCTGCTTTGTTTTCATTACTCTTCAATGTTTAGGAATTTCACCTCTATACCTTTAACAAAGCCTGATTTATTACCCATTAAGTTTTTCCATATTTCTCTAGTTCATAAATGATCTCTGAGATTGTTAAACATTTGTCTTACCTGTATTATAAGGGTGAAGTACATATGTGAAGGATTTACTAACTCTTAAAGATAAGCAATAGTACAGCTGAGGTTTTTGTTTGTTTATTTGGTTTTTCCTTTGGCTGGGCATTGATCCCAAGGCCTCATGCTTGCTAGGAACACGTTGTACATCTCCAGACCTGGACCTGGACTTCCTTTGTTCCTTCAGATGTCCTCTCCCTTCCCCTCCCCTCCCTTCCCCTCCCCTCCCTTCCCTTCCTCTTCCCTCCTCTCCTCTCCTCTCCTCTCCTCT
>NW_004955526.1:2059455-2062684 GCF_000276665.1 Chinchilla lanigera | reverse complement strand
CTCTTCTCTTCTCTTCTCTTCTCTTCTCTTCTCTTCTCTTCTCTTTCCCTCCCCACTCATTCTGTTTTCCTTGCCGGAAATGGTGTTACTATCACTGCATGTGCAAAAATAAATATTATTATTTTGTGAAGTCCAGACACCCCAATATTCTCAGGTAGATTTTGAGCATCTCCACTCACCTGTTCTTTGCTTTCAGAGTATATTCTTCCTTTTAAATGCTAACACCATACGTTGTCACTAATAGTGCCGATCTGGATTTGGAATTCTCCTGTGAAGTGGTCTAACAGAGTAGCAGTACAACATATATATTAAGCATTATTTGTGTCATGAAAGTCTTAACTAGATGTGAGTTCATGACTGAATAAATGTATTTGAACCTCTGCTGGCTGCTATTATTATTCCACTTCATTTGGGGTTGGCTTGTAATTATAAATTTTCACAAATCCCACCTGAGTATACAAAAGGCATTTACCATCCATAACTGTTAAATCTGACTTACAAAACATTTTTAATATTATCACATTATCCCACTTAAGATTTTGTGGTGAAACCTGACAGCCATGATATCCAATTCAGATCAATGATGTTTCTTTTGATAATTAAAAATAAATTTAAAGAAACTTGACTCCTTTATTACTTTCATTTTGTTACTTGAACATCTTGAAAATGTTCTTAAATTTAAGCCAAGGAAAATCTTTAAGTGAAATATACAGTAAGTACTGTTTGTTGAATGACTTTTTATTTTAATGGATAATATATAAATAAACATACTTAGGGTGGTAGTATTAGATAATAATTTAAAATGTGCTCCCTAATATTATCACATTGTCCAATAGAATTTCAATGCTACTGAGCATAAAATTTAAATTATTACATAGTAAAATATTGTGTATCTTGATTTAGACCGTAGCTGGGTAGGATGCTGAGAAGTTTCTGTTATATGATAGCAACATGGGACTGGCTGGTAGAACTGAATGAAATATCCTTCTTAGATCATTAATTCCAAACTGTTAAGACCTAGGATCTAGTAATTTTAATTATGAGAAACAGGTGAAGAAGAATAGGAGTTTAGGAAGTTTATAAGGGTCTTTTATATTTAGTATATATTTAAAATCAAAGGGTTTTTGGATTGGGGTACAAAAGGAAAACTAAATTATATAACCACACTAGCATGCAGAAATGCCTTAAAAAAGTATGAAGAGTAGCTAAAAAGCTCATTAAATAAATGGAAGATTGGAAGCCATAAAGTTCTTTATTCATTCTGTTGTCCTAAAGCCACACCAACATGCAACTATTTACTGAGAACTTGCTACATGCTTTCATCGTGCTGCTCTGCACATTAGAGGACTAGTTTGTGGACTAGTCTTATTAAGTTCAGAGTTAGACAACCTATTTCAGTGCAAAGGTAGCAGAAAACAATACAGGACTTTGTGTAGTAAGGAAAGGAACTGATCAAGGGGAAGAACACTTGACCTGGAGGTCAGGACTCCCTGTTCCATGTTCCAGGCCACACTCCATGACTTAGCATGTGTCAAGCTCTAAGGGCAGGTGCTAAGCAGAAGCTTTCCTCACAGCCTTGTTTCATAATAAGGTTTACGATACAAATAAAAGCTAGCTCCATCATAGTGTTTCCTTCATGTCTGACTTTATTTGAAGCTTTATTAAAGTCAGTCCTCATTAAAAGAGGAAGCTGCTATGGAATTATAGAGATGAAAAAACAGAGAAATCAATAACTTTCTCTGGGTCACATGGTAAGTGTTAGCTTTGAAGTCAAATTATCCAATTAATTCTAGAGCTTTTCTTCCACCCGAAAGACATTCAGATTTTGTAAATCTTTAAAATACATTCTAAAAATGTAGCTGACACACAAAGGGGAATTAAATAATTCAACAGCAACTGAGAAACAATGGTGTTATGCAGGGTACCCCATGGCACTGTCCAAATGAGATCAGTTAGAAACTTTCCCCAACTGATTAAGAAGTAATTATAGCCCAACAACAAGAACAAAGAGAGAAGAAAGAGAAAATAATCTCATCCAAAGCCATACATGTCATTGCCCCTTCTTCCACCTCTATTAAACCTTAAACTAGCTCTTCAATTGCCAGCGCAGCTACCCATACCATACAAATGCTTGTCACAAGGACTGAAGTAACCATACCTTGAGTACTTGAAAGACCAACAGCATCCTGTGTTCAGTTAGAAGGATTCTGAAATGAAACTGACCACACTGAACTACTGAATCAGGCACCCAAAAGCATCACTGCTGGGCATGGATTTAGGTTCTGTCACCTGATTAATAACTTCTGTTCTTGCACAAAGAGAGAGGAAATTCTTAAATACTATTTTACCATGTTTATGCGTTCAAGATATTCCACATGCATTTTTCTACAGGATATGCACTGAAGCCTGTTAGCTACATTTTTCTCACCTTTGAAAATATTTATTTAAACACCCCTGCACGGTATTACTAAGGACATGATGTGATATTATGAAGAAATAAGTGGCATAAGTGCAGCAGAAAGAAAGGAGAAGGAGTGAGCAAGAGCCCAGAACGTCTGATTCAGATTCACACAGCGAGCATTAGCGGGCCAGAGTAGCAGGTAGGACTGAGTTTTCTCTCTCTCTAGCTTGCTGGACTTAATGCAAACAGTAGAGCTTCAAAGGAGAGAGTAGTATCTATAAGGAGGTTTGTTAGAAGAGGTAGATTTTTTTTTTGGAACCCAGGATCTTCCCACTGAGCTATATCACCAGACATTTTTAAAACTTTAAAAATTTTGAGACAGTCTTGCTAAGTTGCTGCTGCGGTTGAGTTTCTGTTCTCCTGCTTTATGCTCCTAGTGGGCTGGGAATTACAGGCAAGCACCACTCTACCTGATAGATCTTTTAAAGAAAGAAATAAAACAAAATTTTATAACAAAATAAGAGGGTAATAATAGTTAACATGCTGTGCAACATAATGTTAAAAGTAGTCACTCAGAGTACAAGACATAGACAAAAAGGGCTCAAAATTTTATTTTAAATGAAGTAAGAGAAAATAATATAAAAGAATCAATTGGCATATATAGCAAAATATTTTGAAATCAGGGAATAGATAATTTGAGGAATTATTTGAACTTTTCCCTCTCTCCTTGCCATTTATTTATGTTCTATTTTATTCTCTCTCTCTCCCTCTCTTTCTTTCCCCATACCCATATATCACATATATTATATATCAAATATATATCATATA
>NW_004955526.1:2042590-2059355 GCF_000276665.1 Chinchilla lanigera | reverse complement strand
TATATATAAGAGAAACCATGTGGTATGTAGTTTTGTGTGCTTGTCCTATTTCACTTAAGCTTATGTCCTCACATTTCATCCATTACCTACAAATTCAAATTTATCTTTCTTTACAGCAGAGTAATAGTCCAGTGCATATAAGAACCACATTTCCCTTTTCCATTCATTTGTTGATAGGCCTGTATGCTGCTTCCAATAACTAACTATTATAAATCGTGCTGTTATATATAAACATGGTTCTGTGTGTATCCCTGTGATATGATGATTCAACCCTTTTGGAAGAAAGCTAATAGGAGAAACCTTGGGTCAAATGGAATTTCTACTTTATAGTGGTTGTGCTGGTTTACATTCCTAACAACAATATTGAAGAATTCCATTTCCCCACATTCTCACCAGCATTTATTATTATTAGATTTGTTTCCTGGGGTAAGATGGTATCTCAATGTAGCTTTAATTCTCACTTCTTTAATGGCCAGTGATATTGAACATTTTTAAGTATTTATTGGTCATTTGTACTTCTTTTGAGAAGTGTCAATTCATTTCTGTTGCCCGTTTCTTGACTGGATCTTTTATTTTGAGGAGTCTAATTTTTTGAATTCTTTATATATTCTACATTTTAGTACTCTGAGGCATATATGGGAAATTTTTTTTGTATTTATAGGTTGTCACTTCATTCACGCTATTGGTTATTTCCTTTGCTGTACAAAAGTCCTTAATTTAATATGATCCTGTTTGCAGATTCTGAGTATTATTTTTTTCTGTGTACCTATTTATCTTCCAGCAGATTAAGTGTTTCTGTTTTAGCACTGAGATCTTTGGCCTATCTTTATTTCAGTTTGGTACATGGTGAGATATATGGTTTTAGAGTCAAATCATCTGCATGTGGATGTTCTATATTCCTAGTATTATTTATTAAAGAGCCTGTCTTTCCTCCAGTGTATTGTTTTGCTCCTTTTGTGAAATACCAAACTGTTGTATGTGGTTGTGGTTCTCTTATTCTGTTCCATTTAGCCACGTACCTTTGTGCCAGTGCCATGCTGTCTTAATCACTGCAGCATTATAGTATCACTGTCAGTCTGGGACTGCTTTGCTTTTGTTCCCAGGATTGTTTTAGATACTATCAGTCTCTCCCAATTCCATATAAATTATAGGCTTATTTTCTCTACCTCTGTGAAAATGACATTGGTATTTTGATTGGGATTTCATTAAATCTGTGTGTCAATTTTGGAATGAAGTCATTTTGTATATGTTGATACTTCCTATCCGAGAACATGGGATATTTTTCTATTTTCTGATGTCCTCCTTAATTGTTTTTCAGTATAATGTATTTTTCATTGTGTAGTCTTTCATGTTCTTGGTTAAGCTAATTTCTATGTATTTAGGTTTTTGATGCTATCATGAATAGTATTTTCTTAATTTATTTTTTAATACATTCATTATTAGTTTATAGATGGCTTTTGGTAGAGTTTTTCTGGTGTCATAAGTATAAGAGCATGTCATCTGCAAATAATATTTTCCCTTCTTTTCCTATATGTATACTTTTGTTCTTTTTTAAATTCTTTCTCTTGTTTGATTGCTCTGGCTAAGGTTTTGAAGACTATATTGAATAGGAGTGGTGATAACAGACATCTCTGAATTGTTCCTGATCTTCGAGGGAAGGCTTTTAGCTTTTTCTTATTTACTAAGATGCTGGCAATAGATTGTCCATAAATGGCTTTGACCAGATAAGTTCCATCTCTATATCATGCAGCAAAATTTTAAGGCAAGTTTTGTTGTGATCTATGGTTAAATTTTAAGATGATCAATTGTTTTTCCTATCAGCATTCTTTCACTGATGCTGTTGACTGAAGTATTTGGCACAAACTATAAGCTATTTTGTCTAAGCATTTATGCCAACTTTGGAAAGCTCAAAAATATATAACTTTTGATCTGTGATGAACAACATAAAGCTAAATTACACAGTTAAAAAGAGGTATTGCAAAAGATCATTTGCAACTTAGTGAAATTTGATGACTCTTTCTTTAGCCCATATTAACCTTCATAATTCTCTATGTACACAATGATATTTGCTCATATGTAATTTTGTACACTTATTAAATCCAGCAGAAACACAGATATTGTCATCTTATATTGGAGAGCATTATACATTTATGATAGATTTTAATATTTTTTATCTTTTAATGAAAAATGAAAAGTAATTAATAAGAAGCTGATACACTAAGTATGTATTTATTTGTGACCATGTTCCTTTGAAGTCAAATCTTTTCATCTATTTTGGAAAATTTGAACTATTTTTTCTCAGTTTGAGTTTAACATTAACATCTACACGTATACAAATAAATGTGGAGAAGCAAGTGTCTTGGTTACTTTCTTCTCATTGCTGAGACAAAATACCTGACACCCAGAATTAAGGAAGGAAAGCTTTATTTAGCTCATAGTCTGTGGAGACTTCAGCCCACACTTGGCTGGTTCCAACACAGAGTGGCACATGGCAGAGGACAACCATTCGTGGAGGAGGAAGACAGCAAAAGCAACAAGAGAGAAGGGAGGAGCAGCGGCAGATAGTTTCCTTCCCTCCCTTACACTGTATGCAAACTTTCTGCCCTAGGGCTGGTGTAGCACTCACACCTGTAATTCCAACATTGGACCATGAAGAGTCATAACTCTAGAAGCCCACCCTATGACTGCATGAGGATTTGGGGGGACATGCAGACACAAACCATAACAGTAGGCAAGGCTTCATAGCTCTTTTTCTAATTGTTTGTCTATCTGTCTATCTATCTATCTATCTCCATCCATACCAGATGCATTAGGTATGCATATTTGAAAGCAAACTTCTCATTACCCGTGATTTCTGGATGGACTTTCATAAAACTGTTCAGCTTTCCTATGACTGAAACATGTGCTTCAATCAAAATCTTCACAGAACACAAATGAGCAGCATGTACACATTCAGGACAGGAGGAGGACGGTGCTCAAGGTGGCCCATGGCTGGTGAAGCAAATAGGCAGCTCATCATTTAGCTCTGTACTTTATTTATTTATTTACTTATTGAGACAGGGTCTCATTATGTAGTGCAGGTTGGCCTTGAACTGACTTATGTAGCTCAAGTTGGCCTTGAATTCATGGTGATTCTCCTGCCTCAGCCTCCTGAGTGCTGGGATTATAGGCCTGCACCACCACACTTGGCTGCTTTGTGGTTTTAAACAAAAAACATGTAATTTAAGGACTTTTCATAGTAATTGAAATTTAACAACAAAATAATATAATGTGTCTTTTACTTTTCATGTAATTCGTATGTGAAATAACATATGAATCCAAAATATTTGATTACCTAGAATAAATTTCAGTAACAATATCTCAACATGCACATTCACATATTGCTTTTATAACAATAATCATTCTTTCATTGATTTTTCTTTGTACCGGGAGTCTAAATTGTTACCTCGCATTTGCCTGGTAGGTGCTGGGCTGCTGAACTATATCCCTGGCCCCAATAATTATTTTTAATATTAAATATGATTAAGTTGAAAGACTAAATTAATTGTAAAAGAATATTTATTTAAGGTCCTTGGGGAGCTGTAAATTTGATTTATTTCCCTGTCACATGCTTCTAATCTCCACTGTGATTTCTAAAAGCTATGTTACCTGAAATTTTAGAGATTGTAAGGCAGTTGTTTTTAAAGGTTATTCATAATCAAAACTTGAAAAGATCTTCATCTGCGATTTGCTTAACTTGTCTGTTTCAGCTCTTACCTATTACCTACTAACCTGATAGAAACAAAATAGCATTAAATTAATATATTATACGGAATTTTCTTAGGTGTACAGCTGCTGAACTTTGTATATTTATCTAATTACAAATATAATATTTCTCTATTTATCTATCTACTTATCTGTTGTCTCTGTCAGTGGTTTATAAGACTCTGAAGAGCTTAAGATCTGAAAGGTTGAACAGTTCTGTATTTTTAGTATCCACAACTACCTGGGCTTAAGGAAGACACAAACTGCCATTGTGTGGCAAGATCAAAAGATTTGTCTCAGTGTATTTTTAAAAAATCCAAATGGCTGGTCCAGAAGTCATCCTTTTATTGTAATAATACTTTAGATGAGAAATGTAGGCCCTTCATTGCATTCCTCATTCACTTATTTTTGTTTTGTTTGTCATTATGATGTACATTTCTTTTTTATTTTTTTTTTTTATTTTTTTTTTTGGTTTTTCTCCGGTACCAGGAACCGAACTCACGACCTTGCGCTTGCCAGGCAAGCGCTTTGCCGCTGAGCTAAATCCCCAGCCCTATGATGTACATTTCTGAAAGATATTTAGTAACACAAGGAATCATATTGCTATTATTACAGACTTAAGAAATTTTGCTGTACAGTTTTTCACTAGAGTTCACTGAGACAGGAAGAATTTCCTTCACATCAGGTTTTTATTCTCCATGTAGCTATAGATTGCATATAATTCAAGTCACCTACATTTTGAAGACCTCATTAGTATCTGTTTGTAGCTAATGATTTTCTAACTGTTGTTCAGTTATGTTATCAGCAAATTATTTTTTAATGTGATAGAAGTGAAAAGTGATTATTTAACTATTACAAAAGATTATTTCAAAACTATAAATATCTGTAAGTGTGATTATTCTGGAAATGGTAAAACCAATGTAAATTTATAGGAAATAAGCATTCAGTATATTTTAGGAAAGGATCAAGTATAAAAATCAGAGAGCAGGTGGAAAGAGACACCCATCAAATAAATCTATGCCTTTTGCAACATTAGAAGAGCTGTAATTTTATATCATCTTTAGGAGTAAAATACTGAAAGGGTCATAAGCAGTATCTAATTAACGCATTGCCTTGTAACTCTCCGAAGTTACACATTATGCTTTCTCTAGAACTGTTTTCCTCTATACAGATTCTTCAAAATGCTGAGGCTTGAAAAGCAACTTTACTCTTAATCACCTATGTTTATTAGAAACAGTGGATCACTGAAAACACTGGTGGGTTGGATGACTCAAATGTGTCTAGGTTTTTCAGGTAATTAAATACAGATGAGAATTGATGACTGCTAGGATTTTTAGAACTTTTCCTTAGGCTTCACAATGATATATAGATGTGAGGAAGTGTGGTTCTTATAATCTGTCTACACCTGAATAAAATCCTTTTTGTTCCCAAACATACTGTAGCTCAATTATCATATGGAAAATTTATGTTGATGAGTCCTCTCCCACTCTGAGAATTTATCAACCATTTAATAGCTCCACTTCAGCTCAGACCAGTACCGTGATATGGTTGCAGATTTTTTGCTTGAAGTTTCTTTTGATTTAATGTTCATTGAATACCATCACCTTATTTTTATTCCCTTAAGCCATTAGTATAATGATGATTGAAATTTCCATGATGTAAGCTCAAAGTTAAAAAGGCTTTGTAGTACAAGGTACCTTTGGTATCACTAACCTAAGGGTGAAAAATGACAGAAGTCAGAGTGTGATTTCTGAAGAACAGGCAGAGATTTTTAGAATTCTTCTTCAAAATCTACTTCATGTATAGAATTGAGAAACCAAAATTAAGGTACTTTATTGTAACTGTGTATATAGCACTTTATCTTATGGTCAGCGAACTTAAGTGATGATTACTTCAATCTAATTTTGGGAGTGGGGCAGGGTCTTACTATGTTGCCTAGCCTGGCATACAACCTTCAATCCTTCCACCTCAGCCTCCTGAGTAGCTGTGATTATAGGACTGCACAAAAACACTGGGCTCCATCTTATTGTTTTCAGAAAATTTTCTCTCTGGAATTTTGCAAAATACAGTCTGTAGAATCTTTTATATTCTGTTTTAAAAACCTTATGCTATTGTCAAGAAGTCCCAAAGATAACTCTGTATAATACTTACTTATTAGTTTCCATGCCCTTGTGTGATCTTTCTCTGTTTGGGTACACTTAATTTAACAAAATATTTCTAGTGAGTGGGCAGAAGCAATGTGATGTTACTTCTCAGATTAGGTTTAAAATGACTGTGGCTTCTGTTGTGGGTGTTCTCTCATTTGCTTGGTACATCTGAAGGAATCCAGTTTCTAAGAACTTTCCAGAGGAGAGACTCATATAGAAAGAAATTGTGGGAATTTTCTGGCCAACAACCATCAAGGAAGCGAGGCCTTTAGTATAACAATCTGGGAGGGATTTCGTCCTGTCAAGAGCATGTGGGAGCAGGTGGGAAATAAGGCTCTCCAGGTGAGTCTTCAGGCTGGAAAACAGCCCTAGCCAACAGTCACTGCAACCCCTCCCCATGAGAGGTGTCAGCACAGAGATACACAGGCAAACTGAAGAGAAGTTCTGATCCGCAAAACCACCATGTGATAGATGGTTTGGTTTGGTTTCGTAGATAGCAGGGTGATTGCTACACAGAAATAGATAAGTAATGCAATTGCGTATAAACTAGTCTTTTGAAAAAAAAAAAAAGGGTCAAACTGGTTACTGAGGATCAAGGAGGCTAAAAAGAACATAAAATTTTACTTCTTTATTTGTTTCTATGAGTGACATAACAAAATATCACAGATAAGGTGTCTTTAAAAATACAATTTTATCTTTTCACGATTCTGAAGAACAGAAGTCAAATACCAGCTTGATGACAGGTCTGTTTCTTCTGCGGTTTCTCCCACCTCTTGGCTTGCAGATGTCATGTTCTCCCACCGCCTTCCTCTTCCCTCTTTGGTTTCTGGTACTACAGATCGAGCCAAGACTCTTCGCACTGAGGTTCAACCCTAACTCTTTTACAGTTTTTTTATTTTTTATTTTGACACAAGGTCTTGCTAATTCATTAAATTTCTTAAAGAGTTAAAGACATTATCTGAAATACAGTCTCATTTATGAGACACTGAGGATTAGGATTTTAATACATGTATTGAGGGGGTACAATAACTTATAGTAATAATTATTAACATTTAGTGAACATTATGTATATAGTAGCTTGTTTAGCACAATATCCCAATGTGATAAATGCAGTTACTACTGCAGTTGTACAGGTGAGGAAACCTAGACTTGAGGTAGCTAGTTATTATGTCTAAGCAGTTATACAGGTGAGGAAATCCAGACTTGAGGTAGCTAGTTATTATGTCTAAAGTTTTACAACTAATAAATAGAAGAGCCATAGAATTCTCTTAAGTTATCCTGGACACAAAATCTCTAGTTCTCCCATTAAAAGAGAATTTGAATTCAACACAGAATCAACTGTAACTGGTAACTGATAATGGTAGCATGCAAATGAACCAATATGTGAAGTGCTAAAAGCCAGCAGTTTAATTATGAAATTAAACATTTGCAACTCAGACTTCCACAACTTAATTTTCAAATTGAGCAGATTAAGTACAAAATTAGTATCTAAAATAATAATTACAGATTTTATTGAAACAGTTTAGTCACAAATTATTTCATATTTCTTTCTAAGCAACTCTTTGTATGCCAAAATTATTATAAGGCAGTATATATTCTAGTATAGGCTATTTGTTGTTTTGGTCACAATATATTCACAAACTTATATAGTGTAGGTGCATACAGGTGCCCTCTCCCACATCACTAAGCAAAGAAAGAAATCATTTCATAAGACCAATGCATAAAATTAAAGAGAAAATTTAGCATGTGTGTTCATGGATTCTAACAAATGTGGTGTCATGGAAAACTGCTAGTGAGTAAAGCTGTTTGTCTGTAGGGCCAAGAGTACATGAGAAAACTGTATGTTCTGCTTACATTTGCTGTTGTCAAAATATGGTCAACAGTAGCAAAAAAAAAAAAAGAAAATCTCTGTTGTGAAATCAATTTCTATTTAACAGTAGAATGATTTATTGTAGGAGAATACTGAATTAGTCTGTTTTGTATTGCTAAAACAAAATACCTGAAGCTGTGTATTTGGGCAAGAAAAGAGGTATATTGATCTGACAGTTTTAGAAATTTAAACTCCAGGACTGAGCAGCTCATGCTGTGACATGTTTATGACAGACGGCACTACAACATTGGCAGTGCACATGAATGGGAAAGAGTAGCCCTGTGATGAGACAGGAAGCCAGAGAATTTAGGGTTCTAGGTCACTCTGTCTAAAACAATCTACTCTGGCGAGAACTAAGTAGGATCTCTTGAGAACTACCTCAGTTACTTCTGAGTGTGATTTTTCCTAATGAGCTCTCTACCTCCCATTGTTCCAACACTTAAAGATTCTGCCACTTCTTAAAAATCACCATGCTGAATAGCAAGCTTCTTACACATGGAGGGCCACACTCAAGTGATAGCAAAACATGACTATATTAGCAATTAGAAAAAAAATCAAGAAGTTATCTCCTACCAGTTGATAAATTCATTGCATTCTGCATTATCAGAATAAATTTCCAAAAACAAATATGACCATCAACTAAAAAAGGTATTAGCTTACCTAATACTTATTGGTTTCCCCAAAACACTGATATTTGCACTTTAGTTTTGTTTTGTAATTATCTAAATTGTCACTGGAGAGAAAAATGATATTGGTTAACATTTTGTCCAGAAATAATGCTTCTACTGACAAAACAGGTGTGCACCTGAATAGTACTGAGTAAATACGTACCAATTCCAAGTTCTTGGAAATATAAACCACTAGAGGAGGTAGCAGTGTTTCCACAGGCCCTGTTTCACATGGGTTCTAGCCCAAGTCTGGAGACCACCTAATCAAACCTGACCATTTGATAGTATAAGCCCTGATCACCCAGAAACTGAATGAGACTATCCAGAAACAGAAAGGAATTGTCAACACTCTTCTCCATGGGGAAAAGAAGGTCCTGCTGAGGTGGTATCTCTTTCCTGCTTTTTGTTACCAATACTGGGGTTTTCGGCACCTTACTGATAGACTTTGCAGCCTTTAAAATGAGATAAATTTCTGTCATTTAAGTCACCCAGTCCATGAAAGCCTGCAGTTTCTAAGATAGAAACTGCCACTAAGAATGGAGGGTACTGCTATAACAAGTACCTACATATTTAGATTTGTATTTGGAACTGGGTAATGGGTAGAAACCGGACGGGCTTTCAGACGTGTCTGACTCACCATTCTCATGGCCAAGACATAGTGCCCAAAATACACAACTTAAAGGAGGAGGACTTTATTATGGCTCAAACTGCACAAGTTTCAGGTCATGTTTGGCAGGTTGAAACCCAGGAACGGCACAGCGGACAGGGCTGGGAAGAGGAGCGCTGCGAGCGCACGGTGGTCAGGAAGTCGGGGGGGGGGACCTCCCTGAGGGCCCTGCCTCTTCCCGTTCCGCTTCTAACAGCACACTGAGCTACTGAGCTCCCTGGGATGACTCTGTGAATGAGTACACTGCCCCAATCCAATCACCTTCCACAAGCTCTACCTGCACGTGCATGAAGCCTTTGAGGGAACGGTTTGATCTAAACCATAGGAAGGTGCACACTAGAAAAAAATATGGTATTGTCATAAAGAAATTTTTAGACATGATTTTGGTAAGCACTCAGAAAGAAAGAGGAAAGCTGTAAGTAAACTTTCATCTTCTTGGAAAATACTGTGCATAAGAAGTCATGAGAATATGTGAATAGAAAAGTGAATAAGTGACTGTCTCAGTCCACTCCTAATACTATGACAAAATACCTCAGATTGGGTAACTTTTAAATAACAGAAACTTATTTCCCGTGATTACTGAGTCTAGCAAGTGCATGATCAAGGTACCATAAGATTCAGTGTCTAGTGAGGATTTTCTGCTTCATACATGTTGCCATGTTACTATGCCTCATGTGGCAGAAAGAAATGCAGTCTACTGCTGATCTCTTTCATAAGAGTACTAATACCATTCATCAGGGCAGTGCCCTTGAGCTTTAATAATTTCACAGACTCCATCTGTTCAGAGCATCATGATGAGAACTAGGTTAACATGACTTTGAAAGAACACAGATATCCAGACTATTGCATCGCAGTTCTGGTGAGATCAGACAGAAGCCAAAAGCATGTTACTGAAACCTGGAAGAAAGACAAACATAATTGGCAAAGAGCTCTCGAATTATGTTCATGTTCTGGTGACTTTTGGAAAGTACAATTTGTGAGCAATGAAATTGGATGTTTAATTGAGATTTGTAAGCAAAGGGTTGAAGGGGTGGCTTGGTTCTTCACCATTGCTTGCAGTGAAATGTTGGAAAAGAGAAGAGAATTAAAGATGAACATGTTGTACAAAAGCAAACCAGTAGTTAAAGATTTGGAAAATTCTCAAGCTGTCCAAATTACAAAAATTTGCAAATAAGAAAGAATATTTGGAAGATAATTCCAAGAATATGGGAGATTGATTGTTTCATAAGATTAGGAAGAAATGTCAGACTTAATGATATCTAGAAAAGCTAGGATTTCATCAGCCAAAATACTGTCACCTGGAATTCTCTTCAAGAAACATTTTGTGTGTATGTATATGCAGGATAGTTAACATGGCTGTTCTCCTGTCTTGTATTTCTTTGCTGAAAGAAACTGTCAGTGAGTCCTTGGTTGATCAGCATTGCATGTCTATATCTGTTTTCATGAGAAATCACTTTGAAGATATCAATATGTAATACAACAAGCATTGTTAATTTCCTACCACTTTGTTTGTAACTCCACACTGTCTGTACTGTTCCTTTGCTATTTTGTAAAATGTTGTCTGTCTGTTAATATTTTCCTCCTTTTATTTTTGAAATTAAAAAAGAAAAAAAAAAGAAATCATTGTCTGTGTCAATATCTTGAGCTGTTTCCCCTACATTTTTCACAGGTAGTATAAAATTTAAGATCTTACATCAAGTCCTGTGATCCATTTTGAAATGATTTTCATACCAGGTGAAAAGGATAAAGTTTCAGTCTTCTGTGTGTGGAAATCCAGTACTGCCATCACTGTTTGTGAAAGATGCTGCCCTTTCTCCAATGCATGTGTTGACATCTTTTTCAATTATCAGATGGGTGTAGTTGCATGGCTTGTTTCTGAGTTCTCTGTTCTACTTCAGCAGTTTCTGTAACTATTTTTGTACGTATACCTTGTTTGTCTTGTTGCTATGGCTCTGTAGTATATTTTGAAATATAGCACTATGATATATGATCTTATGAATGAGCTGTTAACTTTGACCTGTAAGAATTTTCTTGGGAACTTTTGCATCTATGCCCCATAAACATATACTGGCTTATAGCTTTCTTTTGTTGTGTCCTTATCAGGCTTTGATTTAGGGTGATACGGGCTTTAGGAATAATTTCCTGAAGAGGACTCCAGTAGCTCAGGAAATAAAAGCAAGCACTGACATGTGAAACTACAATAAAATAAAAATCTGCATGACAAAGGAAAAAAATCAACAGAACAAAGAGACAGCCTATATATGCCAGATGTTTACATGGCAGAGATGTTACTTCAGATTACCTAAATAACTAAGAAAAACTGCACAAAAGAGAAAACAGTCCAAGCAACAAATAGGCAAATAGTCTAAATAGACAGCTCTCAAAAGAGTACAAATCATCAACAAATACGTGAAAAAATATTCAACGTCTTTACCTACCCGGGGATGTAAATCAAAACTACATTGAGATTTCATTTTACACAGGGCAGGACAGCTATCATTAAAAAAAGTAACTAATACTGGAAAAGATGTGCTGGAAAAAGACCTTTTTACTCTGCTGGTAGACATGCTATTTTAGATGAAATTTAGAGCTGGGTGAGGGACATTTTAAATTGGTTATGAAAATGAATTTGGACCATACAAACCATCCTGTATCAGAGTTAATCTAAACCCTAAGAATAACTGTGTGTGTGTGTGCTTGTGTGTGCATGTGTGTGTGTGTGTGTGTGCGCGTGTGTGTGTGTGTGTGTGTGTGTGTGTGTGTGTGTGTGTATTCCCTAATGCCTTTCAGTGTTCTAGGAATGGATGGAAATGTTGATTGTAAACTTTCTAGCAGTCAAACAAGGCCTATCTCATAATTGCTTTCCTTAGCCTTTGTTCCCCCAAATATTTTCTTGGACTAAATCACCAAGAAAGCATGGTAGCTTCAATGACAATGAATTATTGCTCATCACTTATTTTTAAAACTCCCCTCCAGGAGTGCTTTCTCCTCATTTGTTATCACTTTGTTCATCACCCTTATAATTATGGCATTTTCTTCGCAATATGGTAGTTAAGTTCCTAAAAGTTTTGATTATAAAATCATTTGTGATTGATGAAGCTGAGATCTAATAGTAAAATGATCAAAGTTTGATTGTATGAGGTTCATATCAGTTTTATAAAAATGATGCAATACAGTTAGAAAGAAAGTAATAGCAATATTAATGAAATATCACTAATGTCCATTTTAATATAAAGTAGTAACTCTTTGGGAAGTTTCCTTCTCCTATTCCTCCTAAGTTTGAATGTAAATGATTATTTAACTTTGGTGCATGCAAATGGACAGTGACAGCAATTTATTTTAAATCTCATGTTCTCTCTTCTCAGTGCTCAATGTTTTATTGCAACAATTTCCCTAGCAATTTTTGAGCCATTGATAAACTCTAAGAAAAATAAGCTCTAGTGTTCAAAAGGCTTTATGATAGGATTTGTTAGATACTGTATTTTCTTCTTGGAATTTCTACCTTATTTTATTAAAGATTACAAAGACATCTGCAGTATAAATGATCTCTTTGACCTTTTATCTAGCTTCATATTTCATCACTTTGCAAACTAATTTGATGTGTGTGCAAGCACGTATGTCTGTGTGTGAAGAGACAGGAGCAAGAGAGAGATAGAGACAGAGAGATTAATTTGTGCTGCTCCATCGGTGGCCACTTTGAAGAGAGTCTGGTGCATTGGGATATGGAACACTGTAGTAAATTGCATTGGTACATCTAGCATGATATCAGGAATACACAAGTAATGAGTAAGTGCTTCTACTTAAAGTGTGTTATTGCCATTTTCAAGTTCTTTTCCCATTTCTCTGCCAGACTCATTTAAAATTCTCTTCTATTTATAAACCTCAAATTGCAGCTTTCTACATGTCTTGTTCCCACACATGTGCCTGAGAAATTTTGTGTGGCCCAAACTTGACTTTTCCACAACTCCTTTATCTTTCTTTAATCTATATGTGCTGTGGACTCTGTGGCTATATCTACATACACTTATATAATAAATATTATGGAAATTTATATTTTTATTTTGTATTTTTCAATTTTAATCCTTAGTTCAATTGTTTTATAATTTCTTCAGCAAAAGTCCTAGGCAATTTTTCTGTTTCCAGAAATTAAAATTTGCTTGTTTCCTTGTAAGATAGATGTTTGTTTGAACATAGTTTTCTGGCAAGTGGAGATGGTACTTGCTTTGCATGTGTTATTTGTAAACCATGGGATACCTAAGGCTAGGAATGTGTCTTTTTAAATATTGATTTTCTCACAATTGGTATAGCCTAAGATGCTAATAGAAGTGTTCAACAAATGTATGAATGAATAGGATATTTTATTTAATTCAAGAGAAAATAAAACATAAAGACAGAATTGGAGTGTGAAATCTAAGGTCAATATGTTAGGAGTCAGAGGGATTGGTGATTACAGGTTGGAGGACTCAGTGAATTCCTCGCATTGCATAATCCATCTCTATGTCATAGTCGTATTCTGTTATAGGATACTCAACTCATACTGACTAGTAAATATTTGAGAGACAAATCGAAAAAACATGTCAAATTTCCTAGAAAGTAATAACAGAAGCAGCAATGTGGAAAAGAAAGCCAGACCTGCTGAGGTCTCAGGGCACATCTCCATGGCACTTTCCATAGCTGGGTGAGCCTTTGCTTACTTTTTCTGCATTGACTCCCAATATAAAGTGGTTCTCTGGCAGGAGAGGACAAGATAGAAATATCCCTGCAAAAATAACACAAGTTCTAAAAGTCAATACTTAAGTCCTTCTAAATGTGAATACATGGCTTCAACTGACAGACTGACAGTACAGGGAGTGAGTGAGTTATTATTAGTAGGGTCAAGACCTCAAATGAACTGAGTTATGCTTTTACAGACTAAAAGCAGTAGGGCTGGCAGAAATTGACTCTTCAAATGTGAGCACACCCTGCTGACAACTTGTCCCCCTCCAATAGGCTTTGTTCAGCAGCCACTTGTACAGCGCCTGAGCCAGGTGCATTCAGGGTAGGGATAGAACTGAGGCAGCCAAAACAGCATTTGAGTGAAGTGCTAGTCCTGCGTCACTCAGTATTTGGGCTCTGGTCCTACTTCACCTCTTTGTAGAACACCTCTTGGCTAAGAACTTCCAGTTTAGTTACCAGGCCCTTCTATTTCTCTAGCCTTCCAGCTGTGCTTTCATCAGCCTATGGTCTGTCCAACTGACTTTCTTCCCCACCTCACCCTGACTTCGATGCAGTTCATGCCCTCATCAGACTGGCTAGTTTCCTAGTACCCTCTAGTCTGACAGATTTCTTTATCGGCTCACCTCAGTAGATGTTCTCCTTGCTGTTAATGTGTCATTATTGCTTTAGATCCTGGTACCAAAAGGAGAAAAGAAATCATGCTCATAATCATGATTGAAAACTAAAAGAATAGCATTCATGTATATTGAAATGGATGGAAAATACACATTTCTGTGTTAGGAATTTTATTTCTTCATTAATTGGAAACAAGCTCGCTTAGAAAGATAGTTGTCCTTCTGCAGTAGGACTCTATTGTAATGGAGGACTGCCCAAGTACTAACATAGGAGAAGTAGACCCTAGGGGCACCAGGGGCGAAGATGAAAGAGAAAATTAAGCTGATCTTGAGTCGTCAACAAGGCATTCTTTTCTTGAAGGAATATGGTATTAAAATCTCTAAAAGGTTTATTACAGTTTGAAATTATGAAGTAATCTTTCTATTAAATACAGAAAGCTTGTGTTCTTTTAGGAAAATGTACCCAGTTTGTCCTTCTTTACTATTAAAAACTGGAAGGAAAATGTACAGTAAGTGCACACTTTCAAAAATATGAAAAATTGATTTAAAAACTTAAAGGAAATGTTTAGCATGAAAAATAGTCATTAAGATCAATGAGTGACAAAAATCAATAGCTTTTCTGTACATTAATAATGAACTCACTGAGAAAGAAATTAGGGAAACCAACCTATCACAGTAGCATTGAAAAAAGTGAAATACTTAGGAATCACTCTAAGAAAGAAAGTAAAGGTCCTCTACATTGAAAACTACAGTACTCTGAGAAAGAATATTGAAGAGGCTATCAGGAAATGAAAAAATATCACTTGCTGTTGGGTAGAAAGAACCAATATAGTAAAAATGGCCATACTTCCAAAATTGTTATAAAGATTTAATGCAATCCCAATTAAAATTGTAGGAGTATATCTCACAAGATTAGAGAAAAAAAACTCTAAAATCCATTTGGTACCAGAACAAACATAGAGTATCAAAGGCAATTCTGGGAACAAAGGCAAGGCAGAGACATTACAGTCCCTGACCTGAAACTGTACTACAAAGTTACTGTGATAAAAACACCATGGTACTGGCAAAATAAAACAAAACAAAACAGACACACACACACACACACACACAAAAAAAAAAAAACCAACCCTGGAGGGTCAATGGAACAGATTAGAAGATGCACATACAGCTCTAAGCACACTCAGCCACCATATCTTTGACAAAGGAGCCAAACACCATCATTGGAAGAGAGACTCTTTAATGAATGGGAAAACTGGTTTTGGACATGTCGAAGACTAAAACTAGACTTATGTCTCTCATCATGCATTAAACTAAAATCAAAATGGATCATAGATCTAAATATTAAAACAGAAACATTAAATCTGCTGGAAGAGAGAATAGGTAGAGCTCTTGACACTAGTGTAGGTAGACTTTATGAGCAAAAATCCGATCATGCAGGAACTGTCACAAAGAATCAACAACTGGGATCTTATCTTATTAGAAAGCATTTGCATAGTAAAAGAAACCACCAACAGAATGACTAAACAACCCAGACTGTGGGAAAATGGTTTTGCCAGCTGTTTTCCAAACAAAAGACTACTATTGGGCTGGGGTTTAGCCCAGCAGCACAAGCACCTGCCTGGAAAGAGTGAGGCCCTGAGTTCTATTGCCTTGTGGGTACCGAAAAAAAGAAAAGAAACAAAACAAAAAAAGAAGACTACTATCTAGAATATGTAAAGAACTAAAAAAAAAAAAAAAAAATCAGACCTCCCCCAAATTTAAAAACTCAATCCAAAAATAGGCATCTGAAATGAATAGACACTTAACAGATGAAGTAGAAACAACAAATACATATATATGCAAAAAATATTCAATATTACCAGGCATTCAAGAAATACAAATTAAAACAATGCTGAGATTCCACCTTACTCCATAAAGAATGGCTATTATCAAGAAATTAACCAATAACAATTCCTGGTGGGGCTGTAGGGAAAAAGGAACACTTCTCCACTGTTGGTGGGAGTATAGATTGGTACAACCACTCTAGAAATAAGTGTGGAGATTCCTCAAAAAACTAGAAATAGAGGTTTGATTGGACCCATATATTGCCCTTCTTGGTATCTTCTATAAAGAATTAAAAGGATCATGCCAGAGTGACTTATGCACACTCATGTCTATAGCAGCACAATTTGTAATAGATAAATCTAGGAAACAAACCAAATGCCCATCAACTAATGAATGGATAAAGATGATGTGATTTCTTATACAATGGAGAACTACTCTGCCATGAAAAAGGGAAAGCTTGAGACATTTCTAGGTATTTTTTTTTTGTTGTTGTTGTTTTTTTGTTTTTTTTTTTT